>NC_030417.2:10086621-10386621 GCF_001660625.3 Ictalurus punctatus
TGTTCCTCTGTTTTCCTCCCGCTTTCTTTCCCCCTTCCCTCCATTCATCCATTCTGTCACTTCTCTTTCATTTCATTCATTTCCTCTTATTCTGTTGGCGCTCTCTTCTCTTCTCTTCCCCTTTTCCTTTCATGAATCCAGCTTTCCTTGATTGACGCCTTTTCCTGTTTCCTTTCATTCAAGTCTCCTTCTGTCTCTCGTTTCCTCCCTCTTTCATTCCGCGTGCTTCCGTTCTCCTTTCATTCCTAGTCTTCTTCCGTCCCTTCGGTCTCTCACTTCTCTACCCTTTTCCTCTCCCCTTCCTTCCATCGTTCCACCTTTCCTTTTCCTCTGTCTCCGTTCGCTCGGCTCTCCTTCCTTTATTTACTCCTTTTCCTCTGTCTGATTTTTACTTCCGTCTCCTCCTGTCTCCTTCTGTTTTCATTCTACTCCCTTTCAATTCTTCTATCCTTCCCAGTTTTCTTCCTTCCCTTCGGTCTCTCGCTTATCTTCCCGTTTGTCTCGCCCCCTTCCTTTTACAAATCCGTCTTTCCTGTATTTTCGTTCTGTCCTTTTTCTGTCTCTCTTTTCCTTCCTGTTTTGTTCTACTTCCTTCCACTCTTCCATCATTCCCTTCTGTCTCCCTTCCTTCATCTCTTACTTCCTTCCCCCTATTTCTCACTCCTCCCTTCTGCTCTACCACTCTTCCATCCATCCAGTCGTTCTCTCTCTCTCTCTCTCTCTCTCTCTCTCTCTCTCTCTCTCTCTCTCTTTCTTTTTGACACAGTCTGATGTGATGGTAATCACATTACTCAGGCTGTTTAACCACACTAACCCGCTCTAATGCTCATTACAGGACACAGTTCTAATTGAAAACACGACCCACATGCCAAGCGTGTGCTTTTCTTTCAGTGCTACGTGTCATCTATTCATCCTCTTTTTTCCCTTAATTACACTGTACACAGGACACATGAGAGCCCCTGGCAGCTGCATGTTGTTGTATTGTCGAAGCCGACACACACACACACACACACACACACACACACACACACACACACACACGCACGTGTTGCAGAATTGACCAGTAGTGACGGATAGCGTTGGCTTCAGGTGTCTTTTTTGATTTATTAAAGGTTATCCAGTGTATCAGAGCTGTGTTCCAGTCCAGACTGACCCACACACTGGGTTTGTGTGTTTCCCCTTTACAGACTGTAGCTCTGGATAATATATTAGCGAATAAAGAATTTAAAAAAATGAAATGTTGTTTTGACTGGTTTATTTCATCCTCTAGTAAAGAAGGTAGACAGAGTTATTAACCGAGAGGTTATGAGTTCAAATCCCAGATCTCAGGCCTGCCACAGAGGTAGTCACCTTCACATGGTATAATACATCTGTTCAGTGAAAACATTTTTCAAAATGCACAGCTACCAACATCACTCAGGAGAAAATCCTAGCAGGAAGAGCAACGAAAAAAAAAAAGACTATATGACCGTAGCATGTTGAGTGAAGGGCTCGAGGACAAAAAAAAATGTATTGTTGAAACGATATTTAATTGCGATCTGTAGAAATGTTTGGATTTATAAGCAACCAGCTGAGAGTATAAACTTCATTTATGCAACTGATTTGGATTGGAATTAAAAAGTGCAGCCAAGTTTATATCAAGATGTTGATAATGTTCTTACTACAACTGTCATAGAACATATTTACTGTTGATTAACTTGACATTTTTGCTCAAAATGAGCATCAAAATACAGGGCTTTACACTTATTGACTTTTTACGGATATGAAAAGAAAATATCAATCACATGAATATATAAAAAATTCATGAAGTTGCGTGCTTCAACGCTGTCCGTTCTGACTTTCTCTGACTTTCTCACGTTCTATTTACACCATGCTATTTGATTCACCGGCAATTCGTTTCCTCGTTGTTTGTTTATTTTTTTTAAATCTGTGCCAAACGACATTAAGAAAACGACGAGGCGAAAGTTTCTTGTGACTAATACTCCATTTTCCACCATCCACAGACACCAAAGTCCCGCCTTCTTGCTTTCTATTTAATTCACAAAATTATTTCGAGTGTAGTTTTCAGATATCTCCCATATCGCCCTAGCTAGGCGTCAAAAAGTGTAAATGCCTCTAACCTTCATCTCAACCGTTTGGTAGAGCACATTTTGAGTCACTACATCTTCTTGAAAAATGTGAACTTGGCTCAGCCTGATTGAGCCATCTCTACCACTCGGTTTAGGTATGTTATGTTAATATGTTATATTTCTGTTAAATTTTCACTTTTTAAGTGTTATGGGTATGCCTCTAGTGGTAACTCGTAGCATTTACAAGTGAATTTTGCATAGCATTATGAATTTGCTAATTGACTGCTTGGTTGAATGATATTTTCATAAAATACTATGAGAATGCAATTCTAAAATGTAGCAGATATTGTATTATAAGTTTTTTTTTTAGTTTTCATATTAAGTATTTGATGTAAGTTGGTTGAAAGTTTAATATAAAGTAATTAACATAGATGATCACCAGTTCAGTTTCTTACCATAAAAACATACGTTCTTGTTAAATATCTGCAATGCTCCCATTACATATTTCCTGTTAATAAGTAAATACAAAACAGACTGATGACAAATAAAAGCAGAACTTTCGTTCACTAGGTGTGTGTCTACATCATTCCAAGAAGAAAGGACATCAGCATTGACCTCAGAGAAGCAATCGTTGCTCCTCATCAGGGGTTGGAAGGCCATCTCCAAACAATTCCCCATTCTACAGTGAGAAGGATTGTTTACAAATGTAGAGCCTTCAAGACAGTTGCCAATCATTGCACGAGTGGACATCCCAGCAAATTGAATCCAAAGTCAGATAGTTTAATGCTCAGAGATCTAAAGAAAAACCCAAGAGCTACATCATTAAGTGTAAGTACAGTAAATGTTTGTCTATGACAGCACAATCAGAATATTTTTGAGACAAATGTGAGGCCATCTGTCCAGCAGCTCAAGCTGGGCTGAAATTGGGTCATGCAACATGACAATCCCAAACACACCAGCAAATCGACGTGTTGGAATGGCCAAATCCAAGTTCAGACCTCAAACCTATTGAGATGCTGTGGAGGGATCTTTAGAGAGCTGTGCATAAATGAATGTCCTCAAACAGCAGTGAACTGAAGAAATGTAAACAAAAGTGGGTCAAAATTTCTCCAAAATGACTGTAGTTCTCCGTAGAGCCACATAATGTTTTGAATCCTGTGTTCTCCGCTGCAGAGTGCAGTTTCATATCTGCAGTTATGAACCATTCGCAGCGGTAATTTCATTAACCCAGACTGAATCAGCGAGGAAATGCTGCCTGAATGCAGCTCTACTAAGCTCTCATACCAGGAAGCCGGGATGCTCCCATACACCAGACCTTAAATATTTATGGGAATTTCTATTCTACCTCCTGCTTGCTGTTGAGTGTAGCCATTGCTGCTTTCCCCAGTCTAGCACACTAGTCCTAGCATGCTGTCAGCTTGGCTTGTGAAAAACAGCAAACCTTGCTGCTTTTCTTGATTCTGAATAAAAAGGAAGCTACTTTTTCAAAGGAGAGAGTTGGATAAAGATTCACTGAATCGAGAGCCTCTTGTCAGAGAATACAATATGCTGTATTGTTACACCCCTACTAAATAGATCTTACACATAAAGAGACAGACTAATAGCCTTCACCATAACTGAATACCGCAAACCTCTTCCACCATAAAAGCAGCGGTCCCAGCCGTGCCATAGCGGTGAGTGACGAGTCCTTTGACTATGAAACTTTAAAAGCAAGTGATTTTAGCTGAAGTACACTCTGTACCGTGATTAAGGAACCCACACTTTTGATTACCCTTGTTGTCTTTAGCCCCACAGGTAAAATATCACAGCAGCTGATTTTTCCTTTACTCATCCATGATGACAACTAATCACCTATTCACAATAAAGCTGCTTCTTCTTCTGACAAATCACCATAGTGCCTTTCACATGTCATATGACACGACATTGCTCTGCAGCTTGCACAGCAATCACACATCCTTCATGGTCTTTTTTTATGCTCCGTTGTGTTAGGTCACAAATCTTCTGCTGTGTGTTTGGGTTGAGCTCAGAGACTTTGGATAAAATAATTATGCATGAAAAAATGTGTGTGTGTATGTATGTATGTATGTATATATATATATATATAATATATATAAAGTATAAAGTTAGCTTCTATTTCAAACCAGTTACTAATAAAGATTTTCATTTTAGAATGCTGGCTCAAAACAAGAGATTTTCTGTTGCTGGTTTTCTGGCCAGACTTCTCTTTTCAGGAAGGCTAAGATGAAGAGGATTTTCTTGTGTGAAGCGATTTCTCACCTGCTGCCTTCTCAGGCGATAGAGGAAAGCTCACCAGCTCAGGTGTCTGTGGCTGTTAGCTCCGGCTCATCAGCGTCTGGGGCCGTTTGCTGGAAAGTGGAACTTTCTTCTCATTAATGTAGTGAGAATGCATTATCTTCAAGTCATACCAGGTTTTTTTTAAAGGCGAGCTGCTTCTGTGGCAAACATGATGTGATTTTTTTTTTTTCTTTTCTTTTCTCTACACTCAGACTGGTCGTAAGCCCCAGGGTTGAAGATCACTGGATTTTAGTGATGGTGTAAAAATCAAAACAGAGCTGTTTTTACTAGTGGTTTCCCCCTTCGACCAATTACTATGTAGATAAAAGACCAGAAATCTTTCAACCATTTTAAAGACAGCAGCCCTATAGAATGAAGTGGATTTTGTTTCTGAGGAAGTGATTGGTCCTGGGCTTTTGATGTCATATGAATTGCAGCTTCCCAGCTTATTATTTATTTATTTATTTATTTTTTAATTAATCCAGTATTTCCATGCTCAGACTTTTACACCATCACTATTTCAGTAGTAGATGATGATACAATGGCCATGAGGTGACTATACACAGCAGCATGCAATGTGACATCTCCATTTCACAATCCAACCTACCCCCCCCCCCCCCCCCCCCCCCAAAAAAAAAAAAAAAAGCCAATTATATATAGGCATCTAACAAATCAGCAAGGATCGACTTAAATATTTTGGCAATATTTCAAGAAATAAAGTGAAAAATGCGCTATATAACATTTAATCAGCTGTACTTCAAATGACAGGTTTATATTAATGCTCTCATTAAATACATCTACAGTAACATCTCATTGGCAGGGACTTGTATTGTGGACGATGTTAATAATAAATAGATTTTTTTTTTTTATTACAAGGCGTTGTGTATTTAATACTCATGAAGGGAGTCTCCAGTGTCAGTGCTTCACAACAGTGTTTCAACACAAGCTCTGTGGGGTCCCCCCCCCTTTGTTTGTCAGAGAGATCAAATGCAAAGCTGATGAGTGGGTGACAGTTTATAGCTGCTATAATGTAAATAATAACAGGAACCTAATAGTACTGCAGTCTGCACTCTTCTCTGAAATAATGTCACCATTTTTCATTGCTATAAACACAAATAATAAGCAGTAAGGCTTTGGAATAAAGTACAAGTAGCCCAAGGCTATGTAAAAAAACACACACATTAAGGGTACAAAGCAATCAATAAATAATTCATAAAGATAAAACTAATGACATTTACAACCTGGCACGACTGCCTCTGTTCAAAGCTTTTCAAAGCTCAGTCCTATAAGCATCAGTGGCATGAAGCAAATTGCCAAGAGCAAATAATTACCAGCTTGAAGGGTTTGCACTTTTGAGCTGAGGTGAACTGATTTCACCTTATAAATTCTTTAATAATAATGGTTTAAAAACATGTTAATGTTAACCCTTCTAGGACACAATGTAAAATAATTACCAGGCAGGTATGTACTGTAATTAATAAACAGCATTCAGGTTACAGGTTTGAATACAGGTTTGGTTAGAGTAATTGCACATTGTCTTGCACTGTTCTACAACCAAGTAAAGAAAGTTAACCCTTTAAAAAAAATGTCCATATGCTGCTATGCTTAAACTTATCGTGCTTCACAGTGGTGCAATACCCATCAATGCCGTTACTATTACTCATGTTACTGCTTCTATATTCTGCTGCAGGTATGAATATACATGGAAACACTGATGAAATTGAGCAAAATAAATGTCAGCACAAATCCATCCTGTAACTCTCCCACTAGAACGACACACGCTTTACATAGTATAGTATGGGGGGGCGGGGTGTGTCTCCTCAACCATCACTATCCATGGGTGGTAAAACACTTCAAAATAGTTTTTCAATCCATAGATTGAGCAAAGCAGCAACCAATTCTAGGTTGAAGGTTCTGCACTCTTTACATCTCACCTGGTTTAATAAAAACTTACCAACTTTACATGTGTCAGTGAAAGCCTATGTTAGCATTCAATTATATTCAGATTTCTACAGATGGGTTTTTTTTTTTTTTTTTTTTTTTTTTTATAATGGTCACAAGGCAGCTTTACAGAAATCCAGATCCTTAATGAGCAAACAAGAGGCGACAGTGGAACTAGACTCTAAAGGGAGCCCACCCTCTTCTGTGTGATGCTGGGATTATAAATCATTCCAGTGTACCAGATTGGTAATGATCATGCAGTTGGAAAACAGCTAAATTGGGTGTTTTTTGTTTGTTTGTTTGTTTGTTTGTTTGTTTTGCCCAGTCCAGCAAAACTGCTTACGCTAAACCAAAAGATATGTACTATGGTGAAAGTGAATGCAGAATACAAGCAGCACTAATGAGGTAACATCAATGACTATATATGTGTGCTGGTCATAACAGGTGTAAAAAAAAAAAAAAAAAAAAAAAAAAAGTGAAGCTAAAATGTCTCTGAAGCACTCTAGTGGCTGGCTGTAAGATAATATTTTAACTCCACCCAATCCCATGTTAGTGAATAGGCAACGAGCCAAACTTAAATTATTTTGGAGAATAGTGTTCTGTCATTTTTACAAGTTCAGTTGACCTTGATATCTCCCGCTGGAGTGATTTGGTGATAAATAAATGGTGTGGTTGATGAGGTAATGGATAGTTTTGGGCATGACTGTTAAATATGGACGTGAAACCCATGACAGTGCTGCAGCAAAGCCATACCTTGTTCTGTTGCAAACAGTTCCAACAGACCCTCAGGGAATTCTTTGCAGTTTTTCCGGTTTGTTGCTCATTTTGATGTCAAAGCTAGCTCGTTCTGATATTATAACTAGCAAAACAATGTACTGTAAGTAAATTAAGTGATGGCTTAAATCAAGGTAGCTACATTTCATAACAAAGTACTATTGACT
Source organism: Ictalurus punctatus (assembly GCF_001660625.3). Classification (NCBI taxonomy): domain Eukaryota; kingdom Metazoa; phylum Chordata; class Actinopteri; order Siluriformes; family Ictaluridae; genus Ictalurus; species Ictalurus punctatus. Next base: position 10,093,868 of record NC_030417.2, read on the forward strand.
GTATGACCTTAGTGAACACTCAGGGTACAATGGATATAGAAAGTCTACACACCCCTGTTAAAATTTCAGGTTTTTGTGATGTAGACGCACAAAACCAAGAAAAATCATGTCATTTTCCCCACCCTCAATGTGAAATCACAACATCTAAAAATTAACTGAAAAACAATCAGAAACATTTTAGGGGAAAATAATCTGTTTGCATAAGCGTGCATGCCCATTTATAACTGGTGGTATGGGTGTGCTCAAAATGAACATTCTATATCATGTTCAAATGTAATTATCATGCAACTGTCATCAATGAAATTATTCTGATTAATCCCAAATAAAGACCAGCTGGTTTTTTCCCACCCGTAGGATGTTCATCACATTTTCTTGCTTTCATCTCACTGCTGAAGCCCTGATTCACAAACAGCATACAAAGCATGCATGGTATCTCAGTTGTCCAAAGATATCGATCAGGACAGGGGTATAAAAGAATTTCCAAAACATTAGACATACCATGGAACACTGAAGGCCATCGTCAACAAGTGGGAAAAAATGACATCACTATGAACAGGACGTCCCTCCAAACTTTATAAAAGGACAAGACAAAAACACCAGGGAGGCTGCCAAGACACCTAGAGCAACATTAAATGAGCTGCACAAATATCTGCCAAGTACTGATGTGAAAACCATCTCGCATATTCTTCACGTCTGGGCTATGGGTTAGGGTGGCTAGATGGAAGCCCTTTCTCAGAAAAAAAACCCAAACATCCAAGCTCAACTAAATCATCCAAAAACATGCGGCAAAATGGTCTGATGAGACCAATTCAAAAAGGTATAATAATCCCATCACCAAAAGCACACCATACCCATGATGAATCATGGTGGTGGCAGCGTCATGCTTTAGAGATGTCTTTTTTCAGCCAGAACTGTGGCTTTTATCACAGTGGACGGAATAATGAATAGCTACAAATACCAGACGATTTTAGTGCAACACCTTCAGCTGAAGATGAAAAGGACTGTCACCTTTCAGCATGACAAAGACCCAAAGCATACATCCAAATCAACAAAGGTATGGCTTAACCAAAAGAAGATCAATGTTTTTGAATCCAGACCTGAATCCAACTAAAAATCTGTGGGGTGATCTGAAGCGGGCTGTGCACAGAAGATGCCCTCACAATTTGATGCATCTAGAATGTTTTTACAAGAAAGAGTTAAAGAATGCGACTTTTAATTTGACCAAAAGAGGCCTAACAAACATCAGTGTAGGAAAACACAGCACCAGCCACGACTCAGCTAATAGATGAAGAAAAATAACGTTCATTTATATATTCTTCAGGCCTGTTGATTAGTAGTGGTTTTTATATGATGCTAAAATGAGCGTGAGAAACTTTTAGTGTTTTAAAATATATTTATAAATCTTACACATTGCCTTCTATGTTTTGTCTTACAGTATATCTCTGATATCTGTGTATTATGGGGGGGGGGGGGGGGGGGTACATTATATGTTGGTTGTTCTTGTGCTCAACAAATAAAAATCAGCTTTGTGCCTGAGTCTCCTGACTCTTCTTTACACCCAAGAAATTGTTTACATTACATTACTTTTGAATTATATTACTTTTGCTCTCGACGTCTTCTACTTTATATCCGAGGTGATGATTGCTTGCCATGACTCATTAATGACCTCATTTTTCCCTGAGCGTTGACCTTTTTCCTTCCTTGCCATTCTGACTCAGTCTGTCTGATAAGAGTATACAGGTCCAATCACTCACAGTCTCTCTCTCTCCACACACACGCACGCGCGCGCGCGCGCACACGCACACGCACACACACACACACAGTCGCAAACCACAGCACAGATGAAGAGTGTCTGTTTTAGTTGGAATGGGTTATTACACCATTGTTTCTCTCTCTCTCTCAATCTCTCTCAATCTCTCTAACTCTCTCTCTCTCTCTCTCTCTCTCTCTCTCTCTCTCTCTCTCTCTCTCTCTGTGTGCTTTTGAGGATAATAATTACACTCTATCTCTCAGGTAGTGTGTCATTAGGTGGCTGTCAGTGCCATAGAAGCTGTGTTCATTAATTTGGTGCACTCATGAACCAAATAATCACAATATCAGTGCATGAGAAAATGACTCTGACAGCCATGTTTTGCATAAATATCAGAGTGTTTAGGACTCAGAGCTGATTAAATAAAGTCCAAAGCTGAATTTCGCCCTGATTTGTATCTGCTATTGAATGAATGAACGAATTAGTGAATGACTGTTGTTACATATTTTTTTCTACATCCAAAACCTTTTACTTTTTACTCATTTAATTCACATTTGTTTAACACTGAGTGATATATAAGTCTAAGCTCGCTGACATTTATTAGATATTCTCAATCTGGATGGTTAAAGCAAACAGAAATGTTTGCAAGAATCGCTCTGGGATATAAAGGGAAATATTACATGAGGTAATATTCCTGGAAATACAAGTATAGGAATTAAATGGGCTCACAAAGCTGAGCGTTAAGGTACATTATATTCAAGAAGGCACTTTACCAATTTTAATTTGAAACCACATGGTTGGATTTAAAGTGTGATGTGAAGTTTGAAGTGGTGATGCAGAAGGCATTATGTACTGTAACACAGACCTCTGTGTAATCACCTGACATGAATGTTGCTGATAGGCCGCATTGTTATACAGTCTTCACTAGAAAGAAATCAGCTCCAGGCTCAGTTCTTCATATCATTCTGTGCATTTTTCTTTTCTTTTTTTTTTTTTACTGTTGTTTAGCTGTTTAACAAAAATCCAAAATAATCCTCTTTAATATATTTGTAACACCAAAGAAATCAAAGTGGATGCCGAAAATTAAACCTTTCACTGAATTATTGTATCATCCTGGAGAAGGGGTTTATCCTTGCTTGCCTATTTATACGAATTCTGCTGGTGCAGTGAGATTATCAAATCAATTTGATCCAAAATTGCGCTTACATTACTATTTATCAGGACCTCTCTTCTTCTCACATATCTGGAAGGTGAAAATAGTAGGCAAGTCCTTTCACATTTGTGGATATACACAACTATCGCCACTCCAGTACAATATAACATAGCTTCCTCTCCTCAATATGAACTATTTACAACTGCCTGAATTATTTTATCTGAAGCAATGTACAATATACAAACAACTCAGTTGGAGCTACTAAATGCGAATCAGACAGCTGATGCCTCACAGAACACCATCTAATTACCAGAATCAATAAAACGTCTAACAAAACTGATTAAATGTCAGACTCTGGATTTCTGCCCTCACGGAGACAAGGAATTAGCCGATATAAACACTTTGTCCTAAAGACTCGCATGTGACATCCAGAAAAAGAGTGAAGAACCTGAAGAAACAGCCTGAAGAAACTTTATATCAGCCTGCTGGCTTTGTCTTCCACTAAAAGATCAATGTAGCTGTGCATTATGGTTAGAAAAATAAGGTTGTATGAAATCAAACAATAGTTTTGTTGTGAGGTCAGGCTTGACTGTATAAAGGGCTTAAAGGTGGTTTTTAGTTTGCTGTCATGTGTCTCAGCAAATTAAGACATCAACCTAAAGAAAAAAGAAAGAGAAGACATTTGTTTTAGCCCTCAGAGAAGGAGGTTACTAATGCTTGTGCCCTGTGGAAAAGGTTATCTTGCTGAAGCAAGGCATTTAACATCACTCCACGATGTTTCTTACTGCCAGAAGAGAGAAAGAGCAAGAAACTAAAGAGAGAGAGAAAAAAGTAAATCGGCTGTTTCTAAAGACATATGAAATTCCCTGGAAAAAATCTTCTTCGCACTCTTTCCATGACCTTCCATGTGTGTGATGCTTATCAGATGAAAGTAAACTATTGAGATAGTGAGGTGGAGGAAGAATAGGGAGACAGAAGAGTGATAGAAGAGGGACAGACAGATTGTGAGACATGTGGGTAGAGCAGAAAGCACTTGACGAGATATGAAAGAGCTGATGGTAGAGAGGCTGAGTGTCCAGCAGACACACACACACAAACACACTCCTAGGGGTTCCAGCATGTACGTATGTGTGAGGGGATCCACACACTTTGTAAGAGATATGTACGATACTCAAGGGATACCAAGAATATTGAAGAGTGAAGTCAGTGGAAAAACCTGAAAGATCTCTCACACACACTACACTTTACAGTTGATATATCTCACTACATGATTCTTGAAGTGAAGTCTTCTTTATAATTACTTGTTTTCCTCATATTTTCAGTAAACACTTATAGTCTCATTTTATTAATCTTTTAGCAACATTGTGTGTAAATGTTTGATACGCCAAACCGAACTATAATTTACTGCTGGATTTACATAAGTTTCAGAAACACTGATGATCTTCTACTTACATTTGTATGTTGATCACCTTCCTGACACTGCTCATTTGCATTTAGTGACGCCCACAAAACTCCAAAAAGTCATGTGCACAGACAGCTGGGAGCACAAAATGAACAATCAGGGTAAAGTCTGAAAGGCAGAAGTGGAAGTTATTTCAAGCCAATTCTATGGCAATAAATACATACACATATAAATAAATAAGCGAGTGCTAAATCATCCGTCAGCTGAGGCATTTGTTAACGGCTTATGGCTCTGTGCAGACAGATCCGCCCGTCCTCCGTTTATGTCACCATTTGTTTTGATTAATTTTATTTATCTTAATTGAAGGGTTTGTGTTGGCTGTCTTTATTTTTTATATTCTTTAATTAATGCCAATAATTTAAAACGACTGGCTTTCACAAAATGTTCTTGATGTTCTTAGTCCCCTGACCTAGCACGACGATGTGTTTCTGATAGAGTTCTCCAAAGCTCTTCCGTAAGTCGCTCTGAATAAGGGCATCTGCTAAACACTAAACTTGACAGTACAGTGGTGCTTGAACGTTTGTGAACCCTTTAGAATTTTCTTAAGGTCAAAGTCCTGACCTTAATCCAAATGAAATGTTGTGGAAGGACCTGAAGCAAGGAGTTCATGTGAGGAAACCCACCAACATCCCAGAGTTGAAGCTGTTCTGTACTGAGGAATAGGATTAAATTCCTCCAGGCCGATGTGCAGGACTGATCAACAGTAACCGCAAACGTTTAGTTGCAGTTATTGCTGCACGAGCGGGTCACACCAGATACAGAAAACAAACATTCACATACTTTTGCCTCTCACAGATATGTAATATTGGATCATTTTCTTCAATAAATAAAGAATCAAGTATAATATTTTTTATCTTGTTCGTTTAATTTGGTTCTCTTTATCTAATTTTAGGACTTGTGTGAAAATCTGATGTTTTAGGTCATATTTATGCAGATATATAGAACAATCTAAACAGTTCACAAGCTTTCAAGCACCACTGTATATTCCAGATATAAAGGTGCAGTAATTCATGCAAATTATATTATTTGAAGTCAATCAAGTCTAGGTTTATGTTATTTAGTCTTATGTATAAACACACACCCACACACACACACACACTCGAGTATTTTTTCCAAAGTAGTTTTTCCAAATTTACAGAATTTTTGTGAATACCAAGTTTCTTGTGTAAACACTTGTACGTATGATTTACTAATTAATCTGTTCATATCCAGTTTCATAAATGAGGCCCTTAGTTGTCAGTGTACATGGTAAACACACCATGTTGTATGTACAGTTGTCCTTCCTTGTATCTCCTCAATTAATGAAGTAATTTATTCTTCTATGATTCCAATGGGACCACATACTTTCACTGAAAGAGTTAGCTTAACTGACATTGTAGATGAACAACCACATCACAGCCTGATGATCTTGTGATCTTGACCACTATGTGTGTGTATATATATATATATATATATATATATATATATATATATATATATATATATATATATATACACACACACATACACACGCACGCACACACAACCACATTTCTGAAAAAGTTGAGAGTACGGAAAATGCTAATAAAAACAAAGAGGAGTAATTTGTAAATGTGTTTTGACCTGTATTTAAACATTTTTTATTTTATTTTTTTATAAAGACAAGGTTGATGTATTTGATGTTTTATCTAATCGACTGCATAGTTTTTTGAAGGTAAATGTTTATTTTGAAATTGATGCATGCAACACGGTCCAACAAAGTTGGGAAAGGGGCAATTTAGGACTAATAGCGATGTGACGAGTTGAAATTAGGTGGTGAGGTGAAACAGGTGAGGCAATCGTCTAATCATAGTATATAAGGAGACTCCTAAAAAGGCTTAGTCCATCAAGAGCAAGGATGGGTCGAGGCTCACCAATCTGCCAACAGATGAGTCAGTGAATAATCCAACACTTTGAGAACAACGTTCCCCAAAGACAAATCGGTAGGATTTTGGGCATTTCACCTTCTACAGTGCACAATATAATTAAAAGAGTTAAGGAATCCGGTCAAAACTTGGTGCGTAAAGGGGCCGAAAACCACTTCTGAATGGACGTGATCTCCGATCTCTCAGATGTCACTGTCTTAAAAACCGTCATGAGTCTGTAATGGAGATCCTGACATGGGATTGGGAATACTTTGGTAAAGCTTTGTTAGTCAACACCATTCGCTGCTGCATCCACAAATGCAAGTTAAGGCTATGCAAAGCAGAAGCTATACATCAACACTCTCCAGAAGCACCACCGACTTTTCTTGTCTTGGTTTCATCTAAGATGGACAGTAGCACAGTGAAATTGTGTTTTTTGGTCTGACCAGTCAACATTTCAAATAGTTTTTGGACAAAACAGCCGTCGTGTTCTCCGGCCCAAAGAGGAAAAGGACCATCTAAGCTGTTTTCAGCGTCAGGTCCAAAAGCCAGCGTCTGTCATGGTATGAGGGTGTGTCAGTGCCCATGGCATGGGTAACTTGCACATCTGTGAGGGCAGCATTAATGCAGAAAGATATGTACACATTTTGGAACAACATATGCTGCCATCCAGAGCAGGACAACACCAAACCACATTCTGCCCGGATTACAAGTGCATGGTTGCATAAGCAGAGAGTGCGGGTGCTAGTATGGCGTGCATGCAGTCCTGACCTGTCTCTGATTGAGAATGTGTGGCGCATTATGAAGCACATTATGAAGCGTAAAATAAGGCAATGAAGGCCCCGTACAGTTGCACAGGTGAAGAAATGCATAATGGATGAATGGGGGAAAATTCTGCTTGCTAAACTTTAATCAACTGGTGTCTTCACTCAGTGCCCAAATGCTTAATAAGTGTTATTAAAAGAAAAAGTGATGTTACACAGTGGTAAATAGTCGACTGTCTCAACTTTTTCGTAGTGTGTTGCAGTCATCATATTTGAAATGAGTGTATATTAAAATACAAAAAAGTAAAATAAATTAAATTCACAAAGTAAAACATCAAATAATGTGTTTTCAATATTGTACATGGTATATTGAATTTTCAAATTACTTTTTTTTGTTTGTTTTTTTTGCATTTACCATACTGTCCCATCTTTTTCGGAATCGGGGTTGCATATATATCAAGTTCAAGTAGCTGTATTGTCATTCGAACCATATACAGCTGGTACAGTACACAGTGAAACGAAACAACGTTACTCCAGGACCATGGTGCTACATAAAACAACACACTAACTACATGAGATGACAGAGAAGATCTACACATTTTTACATAAAGTGCACACCTGCAAATGTGTGCTAACAACACAGGACAGTACAGTACTACTAAAACAGGACAATAGGCACAGTAAGTGACAATACACAGTTTTAGTGCCAACCAGTGTACAGTTTTAGTGGGGAAGTGTCCGATATAACAGGAGATAGGTGCCAAAGAGTAACAATACAATTTAAAAATAGTGTAAATGTAAGCATAAAATGCTGCGACCTAGAATTCAGCAGATTAGCTTATACAAATATGAACATAGCAGTTATTGCAGTAGCAGCCAGGTAAAGTGTATAATCGCGACAAGAAATTAAATACGATTTTTTTTTAAAGTACAGAGGCAGCAAAAATGCAATGGAGTCAGTGCAGGAATGTGCAAATATTGCAGTGGGAGTGGGATGGTGCTCATTTTAGTGTGTGTGTGGGGTGACAGTGGGGCGGGGGGGTATGGGGTCTGATGGCTTAGGAGAAGAAGCTGTTACACAGTCTATCTGTGAGGGCCTGAATGCTTCGGTACCTTTTTCCAGACAGCAGGAGGGTGAAGAGTTTGTGTGAGGGGTGTGTGGGGACATCCACAATGCTGATGGCTTTGCGGATGCAGCATGTGGTGTAAATTTCTATGATGGAGGGAAGAGAGACCCCACTGATCTTCTCTGTTCTCTTCACTATCTGCTGCAGGGTCTTGCGATCCAACAAGGTGCAATTTCTGAACCAGACAGTGATGCAGCTGCTCAGGATGCTCTCAGTGGTTTCTCTGTAGAGTGTGGTGAGGATGAGGGGTGGAAGATGGACTTTTTTCAGCCTTCTCAGAAAGTAGAGATGCTACTGGGCTTTCTTGGCTGTAGAGCTGGTGTTGAGGGACCAGGTGAGGTTCTCCACCAGTTGAACCCCCAAGGAATTTGATGCTCTTGGCCATCTCCATGGAGGAGCAGTTGATGTTCAGTGGAGAGTGGTCGCTCTGTGCTCTAATGAAGTCAACAACCATCTCTTTTGCTTTGTCCACATTCAGAGACAGATTGTTGGCTCTGTAGCACTCTGTTAGCCATTGCACCTCCTCTGTGTATGCTGACTCATCATTCTTGCTGATGAGCCCCACCACAGCCATGTCATCATCGAACTTCAGCTGTGCGTTGCTGTGCAGTTGTGAGTCAGCAGAGTGAACAGCAGTGGACTGAGCACACTGGCCTGAGGGGCCCCCGTGCTCAGTGTGGTGGTGCTGGAGATGCTGTTCCCAATCTGGACTGACTGAGGTTTCCCAGTCAGGAAGTCCAGGATCCAATTGCAGATGGAGGTGTTCAGGCCCAGTTGGTTCAGCTTTCCAATCAGGTGCTGAGGAATGATTGTGTTGAATGCTGATCTGAAGTCTACGAACAGCATTCGAATGTAGGTGTCCTTTTTGTCCAGGTGGGTGAGGGCCAGATGAAGGGTGGTGGTAGGGGCATCATACGTTGAGTGTTTGGGGTGATACGTGAACTGTTTTGGGTCTAGTGAGGGGGCAGCAGGGTCTTGGTGTGCCTCATGATGATCCTCTCGAAGCACTTCATGATGATGAATGTGAGTGCAATGGGACGGTGGTCATTGAGGCAGGACACTGAAGACTACTTCAGCATGTGGACAATGGTAGTGGCCTTGAAGCACGTTGGAATCACGATGCTGCTCAGAGAGAAGTTGAAGATGTCAGTGAGATCATCTGCCAGATGGTCTACACAATCTCTGAGCACTCTGCCAGGAATGTTGTCTGGTCCAGCAGCCTTCTGTGGGTTGACACTGCATAGAGTTTTCCTCTCATCAGCCATGGTAAGACACAGCACCTGATCATTTGGAGGAGCACACTTTGCCTCTCTGATGGCCTGGGACAGTTTGACCCTCGCTGTTCTTAGACCCACCTTGTCACCTGCCCTGAAGGCGGAGTCTCGTGTCCTCAGCAGTGCACGCATCTCCACTGTCATCCAAGGCTTCTGGTTGCAGTGTGCAGTGATTGTCTTGGAGAAGGTGACATCATCAATGCACTTACTGATGTGGCTAGTCACTGATGCTGTGTATTCCTCCAAGTTGGTGGAGTTGCTGTCGGTTGCAGCCTTCCTGAACGTGTTCCAGTCAGTGTGCTCAAAACAGTCCTGAAGAGCAGAGATGGCTCTTGCTGGCCAGGTTTTCACCTGCTTCAAAACAAGTTTGGAGTGTCTGACGAGCCATCTGTATGCAGGTTTGCAGTCTGATTTGAGATTTGTATGATTGAACTCTCCGGCAATGATAAACAGTCCATTAGGGTGTGTGTTCTGCAGTTTGTGTTCTAATAGCCCAATACAGTTCACAGAGTGCCTCCTTAGCATTAGCACTGGAGGACATCTACACTCCGATTATAAGGACAGTGGTGAATTCCTGTGGTAAATAAAATGGTCTGCATCTAACAGTCACAAACTCTATTGGAGATGAGCAGTAACTGGAAACTAGCACAGCGTTCTTGCACCATTCCGTGTTGATGTAAACACACAAGCCGACACTGCAAAACTCAGAGCACAGAGCTGTATTTCTGTCGGCACGAAATGAGGTGAGCCCATCTAGCTGAATGGTGGCGTCCAGAACTCGGTCACTGAGCCACATCTCGGTGAAAACAAAGCAGTCAGCAGTCTCTAAACTCATGCCGCGTTGCCAGCTGGAGTCGGATGTAGTCCAGTATATTGTCCAGAGAGCAGACATTGTAGAGCAGGATGGACAGGAGAGCCGGCCAGCTAGGGTTTGTTTTTAGCCTAGCATGGACCCCGGCCCTTTTGCAGTTCTTCTGCTTCCTCGCACATCGCTTGCGACGTCCCCTCCCCCAGCCATTGGCATCAGGTGACACCGAGGACTGGAGGACTGGAGAGGCCACTGCATGCTACTGCCGTGCCGCCATCTTGGATCATATATACCTGTTCACACTTTGTTGATGAGAGAGATCAGAGGCAAATGACCAGACTTGTCTGAGCTGACAGGAAGTCTATAGAAACTCATATAATGACTCTTCACAACCGTGGTCAGTAGAAAAGGATCTCAGCATGCACAAAACATCAAACATTGAGGTGGATGGGCTACGACAGCAGAAGACCACATTGGGTTCCACTTCTGTCAGCCAAGAACAGGAATCTGAGGCTGTCATGGGCACATACTCAATGAAACTGTACAGTTGAAGACTGGAAAAAGACCAAGTGTTTTTTTTCCCTAATCTGTATCTGTCCAGATGAGTGAGTTGTGCTGACCTGCTGATGGGCCTGGTGTAAGCTAGCAAGGGACTTGATTCTCTCTGTCACGATTTCCCCTCATGCTAACACTTGAGCGCGCGCTTCCTAGTTTCAGCGACATAAACTTTGTTTACTTTTAACACATTTGTTATGGTTTATGTCCTGTCTTCACCCTTGTATGTTATTGGATGTATCCCTCATGTGTTATCATTAGTCTCAGCTGTTTTGTGTTCACCCCTGATTACGTTTGGTATTTAAACCCCTCGTGTGTCTATGTTCAGTGCAAATTATTGTTTGCATATCCGTAACATACCAAGGCTTTGATCATCATTCTTTTGTTTCATGGTTTTGATGCTGTTCTCATCCTCCTCATTTCACGATTCCTGTCTTAGCCTGGTTTATCTTGTTTGCCAGTTGCCTGACCCATTGCCTGTTTTAGACAACACTTTTGATTCACGATTTGGATTTGTCTGCCTGCCTCTCTTTAATAAAGCTCTTATCTGCCCTTGCATCCACCTCAGCTTCCATTATGTGACAGTATTACTGCTAATCGACAGCGTTTCTCTGCTCCCAGGCAAGGTCCAGCCATGGGAAAGCTTTTACAAATTGACCAGATTCCGCCAAACCACAGAAGGAACTGCAATGTTCGGCGAATCCAGGGAATTTCACTTTGGAAATAATGATGTTTGGACTTATCTACTTACACATGAAGAGTGAAATCATCCTCTTTCCTCTCAACAAACCCACATACCATTCCAGGAAGTTCATTCGATTTGGTGGTCTTTGTAATCCACCCACTCTGGTTAGTATAAGAAGTGTTTACCGTCAGAGTGAGGGGTGGGTTAGCGTTTGTTTAGCTTTTCCTCTCTTATTCTTAAGCACTTTAATGAAACTGTGTTCATTAATTAGAATGATGAGAGATCAGGTTATTTATACATTACTCACTTTACTACCCTGTCATGTAAGATGCTTACAGATGAATAAGAGACGAAGACAGATCTGAAACAGAACTAAATTAAATATCAATTGACCAGCGTCTGCCGACTCAATTTGCTTGTATTTATAACTCCCAGATGAATAATGATCAATGTTTAGAGCAAATAAAAAAATTATCTGATGTTTTCTTCTTTTACCTGCGTAACTAAACTCCGTTTTAGAAACATGAGAAGAATGATGTCATATGAGCTTTTAGTCTCAACGGACATTTAATCTCATTAAGGACAAAACAATTCTGAACATAACATGTTTATTAAAGCAGAAAGCAGGTTATGAGGTTGTATTGTATTTAGAGTAGAGAATTGTCAAATCCATTGCACCAAGACAGATCTCATCTAGATAAATCATAATGTCATGACTGTGCATTATACGCAATGTGTCAAATGCCACAGTATGGCAAACACTGGCAACACACACACACATTTAGGAGATCACCATGTAGAGCTTAATACTCATAGCCCCTGTTGAATCTCTGATCAGTTGCCATGGTTACACTACCACTTTTTTTTTATTTTATATTATATATTTTATTGTGCCCTGCGATGGATTGGCATCCTGTCCAGGGTGTACCCCGCCTTGTGCCCGATGCTCCCTGGGATAGGCTCCAGGTTTCCCGTGACCCTGAGAAGGATAAGCGTTATAGAAGATCGATGGATGGATGGATTATATCTTTTGTGCTGTGAGTGTGTGGTCAAGAGCTATAAAGTGTGTCTCCTCACTGCAATTAAACTGACTGCAGGAGTTGTGTATAACACGTTACCATGACAGCATGGAAGGTATCACCTCCATTCACAGCATCTCATTACAGTCAAAAGAGTTCCTGCTGACGTGTGTGTGTGTGTGTGTGTGTGCATGTGTATGTGTGTGCGTATCTAGATATATGGATACCCTTTCAAATAATTTATGATACAGTAGGCTCTAAATGTATGAGTATACCACAGAGTTCTTCATGGTTCATGTAGGGAATAAAACACTTTGGGGGGAGTGCTGTTGTAGGAAATTAATCAGTGACAGTGTCGTGTGATGTGTCCTAAGTTCCTGTTACTGTTTTACAATAACAGCAAGTGTTTTAGAGTGCTTTATTTCTGTTATACCACAGCAAGTTAGTATAACACAGGAACTGGCTTGAAAATGCTGTATTATGAATCTATTTTAATTGATTATTAAAATCAAACTATGTACTATAACTCGTATAGTAGGTCACTTTTCTTCTGTAATCATAGAGAAATGCACCTTCTTCTTAGTACGCAGAGCCTAATTTAAGACGTTCATGCATTTCTTATAAATTTCATTGTGGTTTATTAATTCATTCTTTCTCCAGACTGCTTCTGCTTTATGGTCTCTTTGAAAAAGATGTTATAATTTTTTCAAGCCCTACCTCCAGACTGGAATGCCTTTTGTATTTGTGTGAGATACAAAAGGCTGTGATAAAGCATTCATTTTATTTCTTTTGTCAGATATTCATGCAGATTCATCAGAATTTTGCTTCAAAAATAATTATGTTGGCTTGACAGAGACAAAACACTGTTCTTCATAATCTTCTTCTTCTTCAAAATTTGTGCCATTTTAAGATAGATCCCATAATGGCAATAATGTGCATTTTGGGAGAGCTAGGAATTATGGTTGCTGCGTAGCAACGCTCCAAGTTGGGGTTTCCCCCCAAATGTATGGGAAATGTTTTGTTTGTCCAGTTTTAACATGATTTTTTTAATTCACACATTTATAACTGCTTTGCTCCACCTACTAAAACCTTAGCAACTACCTGGACTATGATAGAAACATCCAACTGAGACCCCATAACAGACACTTAGCAACACCCTAGCAACCAACTGGAATATGATAGCAACCACTTAGCAACACCCTAGCAATCAGCTGGGATAACATGGTGACCACCTAGAAGCACCCTACCCTTAAATCACTGGGTTAAAAACAATCCAAATTGGGTAAATATAGGACAGAACACATTTTGGCTTAAAGTAACCCATCAAGTTGGGTTGTTAATTTTAACCCAGAAAATGGGTTAACCCAAACAAATGATGGTTTAGTTTTTACAAAACTGGGTTAATTTTATTTCATAAATGGATTCATATTTACAGTGTTATTTTTACCCTGTGAAAATGTCAAATATACCACATTATAAACAAATATATCAACATGGTATCTCCATTACTTATGCACAAGAAGGTGTTCAGAAATGTATTGCTGCTAAAGTGGTGCTTATATATAGACTTTGAAGTAAATGAAGTAAATAAGTTCTATATTTAAGATGAAAACATCATATTTTGATCAAAGGAGATGTTTAAAACATCCAAAAAAACCAACCGAGTAACCAACTTTTGATCCAATGGGCATTACAAACAAGTAAGCCAAAGCTAATGAAGATAGCGGTGCATTTAATGTCATGTAAACTGGACTGTTATCCCACATTTTCTAGTGTACAGTAATAGTTTCATGGATTAATATATTGATGCGAACCAAATTTCACCGAATAAATTTAACAGTCTGTCCATGTGAAAACTGCTACCTCCACCTAAGGTGAATTCAAACAGTCCGCGCTGAGTTGATTTGACCCAAGGAGCTGTGCTGAGGCGTCGGGGTGGGGGAGGGTTAAGACCCAATTAAATGACCCAAAAGGCTCAACCCCGCATTTGGGTGGAAAAAATAACCCAACATTTTTTTTTAGAATGTTGCAACCAGCTGGCAACCATCCTAGCAAACAACTGGAATAGCATCGCAACATTTAAAAGTTTTACCATTTTAAACTTTGAGCATGCTTTAACCTTTAAACATGTTTAAACAGTATCCTTTACACATTAGAAAAGTTTAGTCTTTTAACCTTTACATAATTAATCGTTAAGCATTTTATCATTTTAAAATCAGTGACAACAAAACAATGTAATAACTATTTCAGGCGACCTGCGATGTTTATCCATGAACTTTAACCTTCTGTTTATATTTTACATTCTAATTAAGAAATCAAAATATCTGACTCTTCTTAATCAGTAATGATCTGAAACAGGAACTTCAGTGACCATGGTTGCGACCCAATAAATTGTGCATGTTGCTGGATTTAGAGGAACTGTCACTGGGAGAAATGTACTCTCAGCTCTCAGCGATGATTCAGGTAATTAATCTAATAGGATAAAAAGAACTAATAAATATAGTAATGTGTGATTATTCAATCCAACAGCTACATATTTTTTTTGAGATGTTTTCACTCAACATTAATGAATGAAGAGGAGGAATTTTCAGTCACTCTGCAGTTCAAGGTATCCTCAAGGATAGTGGCTCATTCATCCACATTCCTGCCTTCATAACCAAATGAAGAACATTACATCAGACACCAAAGCTTAACTGTTGTCAAATATAGCCCCAATATTCTTGCTTATTATGCAAGTGCAACAATAAGACGTGGTATAATGATGTATTTTTGTGACTGTCACGTTTCAAAGTATGAGACTTTCAAACATTTAATATATAACCCAACAAACTACAAAAGACATGAAGACCACAAGGAAAAATACTGTGGCTGAGGCTAAACAGAAACTAAGAAACAAAACATGGTAACAGGGACAAAGGTAAAGTAGACAAACAAGACAAGGAAGTAGTGCAAACAGTGGCTATATATAAGAGTGCTCATTAACAGAAATGTGATTCAGGTGCAGGTGGTCATGTGACATTGATGAGTATGGTGCAGTGGTCACTGGAAAATGAAGTCCAGAGTTCCTTCTTTGATACATGACAGTGACCATCAATTATAAATGGTAAAATAATGGCTTAATGTAAAAAAAAAAAAAGAAAGAAAAAGAAACGAAAAAGAAAAAAGCCTGAATTAAAAACATCAGGTCAGTTAATCTCATTTCCTTCAAAAGCCAAATGTGCAGCAGAGTGGCATTTCAGTAATCATGTACAGTCTGATTTGATTGTCTAATGGTTTATGACAAATTACTATTTAATTATTAATCTTGTCAGACACATCAGTGGACTCTAATAATGAACAATTATTATAAAGTAAAACAGTGTGAGTCCTGAGTGTTGCAACAGAAAAGCATTCACCTTATCATCGGAAGATCATGGGTTCAACTCCTGATGATTTCACAGCTATCCATGTCCAAAATAGTAAAGTAGGCCATGCTCTCTGGGTGGGAGGGGCATAAACTCTCTCTTCTGTCAATCACAGTGACACTAGCCAATCATCAGCATCTGTGAGCACATGCATGTGGAAGAGAGTAGATAGCGCTTTCCTCTGAGTGTGTTACTCTGCCATGAGATGCAGCAGAAGCAGCAGGGTTGAAAAATCTGTCTCGGAGGAAGCATGTTAGTATTGACCTACACAGGTGGGAAGCTGAAGTATGATAAAGGAGAGCTAGCTTGTGGGTGGGAATTAGTGGGAAACAGTGGAGGAACTTTCACTTTTGAGCATGAAAATAGCAACTGCAAGAAAACAGGAAAAGATGGGTTTATGTTCAGCTGAGATAAGAGAGAGATAACACTATTTTTCCAGACAGGTAATTCCAGAATCTTATTTGGTGTGTTAACTAATTTATTAGGAACAAACCAGTTACACTTAGTTGCAAATGCCTTCACAAATAAAGTGATAATGATGATAATGATAATGATAATAATAATAATAATAATAATAATAATAATAATAATAATAATAATAAGTCACGAATCGTGACGGAGCAGAGATAGGACGGATGCAAGTGCTGGATGAACAGTTGTTTATTAGAACGAGAGAGAGGCAGACAAATCCAAAACGTGATCCAAAACGTAATCCACAAACATGCAAGAGGTCAGGCGATTGGCAAACAGGCATACACGGGGCAAGGCAGGAATCTAGGTCAATAAACAAAACAAGAAACGAACTATGACGAGGGGCTGGAAGCAGATAATCCAGCGCGAACTAACTCTAAACATGGACCGTGACCATGACTACGAGACGACCTAAACTAACTCTAAAGTATTAATCTTTCGCCTTGTGTGCTGGGAAGCGCGCGGTATATATGCAGACATGATCAGCTTCTAAACAATTCAGACCCACGTGAAATCTCAGCCAATGACAGAACAGGGAGGAGACATGACAAACAAACAAAACCCACGTGTCCAGATGTCATTACAGTCAACAACGGAAAAGCAGGTGCTCACGCATTCGCGCTTAGAGCACGCTGCTTCATGGGGGGATCGTGACAGAACCCCCCCCCCCCCGCAAGGCAATCCTCCCGGAGTGCCATGAGTCATCCCATTTCATTGGCGGCCCCGGCCCCCTGGGCTGAATGTCCCAAGCAGAGCCAGGAAACTGCACGGTGTTCTTGGCGGCGTAGGGAAGCGGAGCGACGTCCTCGGCTGAACAGGGAGGCGGAGCGACGTCCTCGGCTGAACAGGGAGGCGGAGCGACGTCCTCGGCTGAACAGGGAGGCGGAGCGACGTCCTCGGCTGAACAGGGAGGCGGAGCGACGTCCTCGGCTGAACAGGGAGGCGGAGCGACGTCCTCGGCTGAACAGGGAGGCGGAGCGACGTCCTCGGCTGAACAGGGAGGCGGAGCGACGTCCTCGGCTGAACAGGGAGGCTGAGCGACGACCTCTGCGGAGCATGAGGGCAGAGCGACGTCCTCGGCGGAGCAGGGAAACAGAGCACTGTACTCGGCGGAGCAGGGAAGCAGGGCGACGTCCTCGTCGGAGCATGAAGGCAGAGCGACGTCCTCGGCGGAGCATGAAGGCAGAGCGACATCCCCTGTAAGGCCCGGGAGAAGAGAGTGGGTGTCCGTGCGGCAAGGGAGAGGAGCGTGGGCCTCCGTGTGGCCAGGGAGAGGAGCGTGGGCCTCCTCAAAGCAGAAGGTGGGAATGATGTTTGCCATGGAGCAGGAAGGCTGAGCGACAACCTCAGCTGAACAGGGAGGCTGAGGCTCTGAGGTCACCAGGTGAACCTTGGGCGTGGGCAGAGCTTGGCAGTGCGTGTCAGCAGACTGGGGCGTGGGCAGAGCTTGGCAGTGCGTGGGCAGAGCTTGGCATGTCAGCAGACTGGGGAGTGAGCAGAGCTTAGTCATTAGGCTTTGATATTAGCAGAGCTGGGTCACCTGGATCAGCAGGCTTGAATGTGAGCTCAGGGACGTGAGGCTTGGCTTGGCCCTCAGGGACGTGAGGCTTGGCTTGGCCCTCAGGGACTGGAGGCTGGACCTCAGGGACTGGAGGCTGGACCTCAGGGACTGGAGGCTGGACCTCAGGGACTGGAGGCTGGACCTGGACCTCAGGGACTGGAGGCTGGACCTGGACCTCAGGGACTGGAGGCTGGACCTGGACCTCAGGGACTGGAGGCTGGACCTGGACCTCAGGGACTGGAGGCTGGACCTGGACCTCAGGGACTGGAGGCTGGACCTGGACCTCAGGGACTGGAGGCTGGACCTGGACCTCAGGGACTGGAGGCTGGACCTGGACCTCAGGGACTGGAGGCTTGACTTGGATTTCAGAGTTGAGCTCTGCATGAAGTTGCCTGTAGTAGTAGGTAAATGGCAGGGCAGGTTCACCTGCCAGACTTACCCCCCTGAGAAGTTGTTCTAGCTCATCCTTCGCCTCCGGACTCCCGAATCGCACCATGAATTCCCCCACAAACTGTTCTACACCGTCGAGGTTCCTACAGTGCTTATCCAGTTTGAGCTGCACCCATTGACGGGCCGGTCCAAAGAACCGGGACCACATGAATCGGAGACATTGCTTCTCCTCTGGCTTAGGGTCTAACAGGCTGGTGAAATAGTATTGACAGTCTACCAGAAAATACTCAGGGGCACCAAAAAATCCATCAAATGGATCAGGAAGCTCCATAAATGTCCACTGTGGGAAGTGGACGGAGTCCATAGCGGGGACGGTTGGCGTCGACTTCCGTTCTCCTGCTGCATCCATTTTTTGGCGGAAGATTCTGTCACGAATCGTGACAGAGCAGAGATAGGACGGATGCAAGTGCTGGATGAACAGTTGTTTATTACAAAGAGAGAGGCAGACAAATCCAAAACGTGATCCAAAACATAATCCACAAACATGCAAGAGGTCAGGCGATTGGCAAACAGGCATACACAGGGCAAGGCAGGAATCTAGGTCGATAAACAAAACAAGAAACGAACTATGACGAGGGGCTGGAAGCGGATAATCCAGCGCGAACTAACTCGAACCATGGACCGTGACTATGACTACGAGACGACCTAAACTAACTCTAAAGTATTACTCTTCCGCGTTGTGTGCTGGGAGGCGCGCGGTATATATGCGGACATGATCAGCGTCTAAACCGCTAGCAGCTGAGAGCAATTCAGACCCACGTGAAATCCCAGCCAATGACAGAACAGGGAGGAGACATGACAGAAACAAACAAAACCCACGTGTCCAGATGTCATTACAGTCAACAACGGAAAAGCAGGTGCTCGCGCATTCGCGCTTAGAGCACGCTGCTTCAAGGGGGAATCGTGACAATAATAATAATAATAAGAATAATAAGAATAATAATAAGATTAATAATAAGCATAAGAATAATAATAAGAATAATAATAATAAGAAGAATGCAAAAATTCTGGATTTTGGCGAATGTTTCCATTTTTTTTATATGTTAATATGTTATTTTTTTATTATATATACAAAGTTATATGTATATATAATATACTCAATTCAATTTGATTGACGTACAGAGTGCACTCATATCTTCTTGTCTTCTGAGTAGTTCATTTTATGATGCCAAGCTTATTTTTGGTGATTTCTAATTCAGATGATCTTTAAATATCTGATCTTCTGTCTTCTTGAGATGTTTTACATGTTTAAGTTTAGTTAAAGATGAAAATTTGAAATTGTTCAAACAACTCTGAGAAAACTATCTAAATATTCACATAATCCAACCTGCAAAAGAAAAAAGAAGAAAAAAAAGGAATCTGGTGATATTGCTGGAATTTAGATCTACACCTCTTCTTTGATTTTTTTTCTGTTCTTGTAGGTCCTGAGTTCACAGAAGATTACTGTGAGGTTATTGCCCTTATATATAAACTAACCTGAACCATTAATATCAAAGAAAAGTAATGTGACTTCCAAGACATTCTAGACTGCACAAAACACCTCATAAATTGGACGATATGGCAGCCATGAGACAATTTAGTGGGCACGTCACTACCTGCTACTTACTCAGTTCTGTGTGTGAACATTAAGTAGACACACTTTTCAGGAGTGATTTGCAATATTTAAGATTGAGCCATTAGAACTTTTCTGCTGCTGATAAAATGATATTACTGTTTTTCTCGACACTAAGAGTACTTTCACCATTCTGTTATCTGACCTGCCAGAGCTGCCCAAGCTGATTATTTTGCAATAGCAGGATGTCCTGGAGTTCTTTATTGCTCTTATTCCACAAGAAACTGCCAGTGATTATAGTTTCTTTATTAATGTATAGGTTTTCGATCCTTTATAGTAGGGGGCCAATTTAAAAGTAAAAGAACAAATAGAACAAATTTATTTGTACACAAAATATTTGTGTATGAGCTGATTTTACTAATAGTTTTCACACCGTATTATTATTATTATTATTATTATTATTATTATTATTATTATTATTATTATTATTATTATTATTATTATTATGTGTTTAAACTCCAAAAACTGTTTTGAAAATTCCAAGAGATCAGCATTTTACAAAATACTCAAACCAGCCCTTCTTTTACCAACACTTTTTCTTCATTCTGATGTTTGATGTGAACATTATCTCAAGCTCTTCACCTGTATCTGCATGATTTTCTGGATTGTGCTCCTGCCATACGATTGGTTGATTAGATAACTGCACGAATGTGCAGGTGTGCAGGTGTTCCCAATAAAGTGGACAGAGTGTATACCCATCATTTAACTTACAGTTGGCACTACTGTTAGAGCCTCAGTTGTAGAAAATTAATCAACACCTTCTGACAAATCAGGTCAGAGAATTCAACAGCACTGTGGCATAAAACAGGTTAATCTGATCATGTAGATTTCATCAGATTTGATGAGTCTTTCTTAAACGGCACTTATCACTGCAGCTAAGACACGAGAAAAATACATTTCCTCAACCTCTAATTATCTCTGCTTCATTTATTTAGCTCCATCAGTCATCATCACTCAGCTCCAGTTGGCTTTTAGTGTTAATGAGGGAGAAGGTGCAGTGGTATGGGCACATGAACACGTTTTCTTTTGACAGAACAAGACATCAAGCATTCAGTGATGAACAGATAATTTGCATGAAGGTGTATTATGTATGTTTCACATCTGTATGGAATGGAACAGTCTTTACAATCATGCATCCAGACATGTGCCACACTGCCCTGGGATTGTGTGTAGTGCCTCAGCCAAGCTTTTCCTGCTGGACTGTGGAGGCCACAGTTGGTTTGCAGCTTCGAAGGCTCATCAACACCTTCTCTGGCAGTCTATTTTAAGATATCCCTGTTGAATGTACTTGCCAGTTCCATCGCAGACTGAATGTTGAAATTGAATCCATCCCCTGGCAACAAATATTTTTTTTTCAGTAACTATATTTCCAATGAGGCTATTCATATGAAATTTTCACTAAACTTGGGATTAACTCAAGAAATCCACACATATTAATAAATCCAAACATTAAAGTCCATAAATAAAGTTATGTGTAATAAAGTGGCATGACACAGGAAAAAAGTATTGAACATGCTAACTGAATTTTATTTTATACTTAATGGAGAAGCCTTTGTTTGTAATGACAGCTTCAAGACGCTTCCTGTATGAAGAAACTAACTGGCCGCAGAATTCAGGTGTGATTTTGGCCCATTCTTCTAAACATATTGTCTTTAAAGCTTGTTCAATTGGATTCAAGTCAGGTAATTTACTGGGCCATCCTAACACCTTGATTTATTTTCTCTGAAACCAATTGAGAGTTTCCTTTGCTGTATGCTTTGGATCGTTGTCCTGCTGGAAGGTTCACTCACGTCTCATCTTCATCATCCTGGTGGATGGCAGCAGATTCTTCTCAAGAATCTTTCAGTAAAGGGCTCCATTCATCATTCCTTCAATTATATGAAGTCTGCCAGTACCATGTGATGAAAAACTGCCCCACACCATGGTGCTTCCACCTCCAAACTTCACTGTTGGTGAAGTGTTTTTAGGGTGATGTGCAGTGCCATTTCTTCTCCAAACATGGTGTGTAGTATGGCAGCCAAAAAGTTCAACTTTGCTCTCGTCTGACCAGAGTACACTCTCCCAGTATTTCATAGGCTTGTCCAAATGAGTTGTAGCAAACTATAAACGAGCTTCAACATGCCTTTTCTTTAGTAATGGAGTCTTGAGGGGTGAGCGTGAGCAGTGGAGTGCATTACCTATTGTTTTCTCTGTGATGAAGGTACATGCTGCCTCCAAGTGTTTCTGGAGCTCTTTCTGAGTGGTCCTTGGCTCTTGGGCTACTCTTCTGACTGGTGCTTACTGACTGGTGGTCAGTGGTGCGTGCTGACTGGTGCTCAATGGTGCTTACTGGAGTATTCAGAAGTTTTTTAATACATCTCTGTCCGATTCCATCAATATGTTTTGCAACAATAAGGTTCCAAAGGTCTTGGGAGAGCTCTTTGCTTTTACCCATCATGAGATGCTTTTTGTGTGACACAACGAAAAACCCTTTTAGACCATCAATTTACTAACCCAGCTGATATTAATTTGCATAGGAGGTATTATTATTACTTAGGGATTTACGCTGGCTCCTTGCCTTACCTTGCCTTGGAGAACTGTTTTTTCTTAGCGTGTTCAATACTTTTTTCCTGTGTCATTCCACTTTATTACACATAACTCTATTTATGGACTTTAATGCTGTGAATTCTTTATATTTCTGGATTTCTTGAGTTAAGTTGGTGAAAATGTCATGTGAATAGCATCATTGGAAATATATTTACTGAAAAAAAAATGTTGACACGTTCAGTACTTATTTCCCCCACTGTACATAATGCCTGGGTTTAGCGTGTATACATAATTTAGCTAAACTCAGGTTGCACTTTCAGTGAATTTCATTAAAAAACGTAACAAGTACATAAAAGCAGTGTTCCACTTAAAGCATATTTTGCAAAAATATGCTTGGGGTGGCAATTAACACACTGAGATGTGATCTTGTCCTGGAGGGCTATCGGAACACATTGTCTGTCTAGCACAAACACACTCAATATGTCATTGCCACACTCAGATCACAAAACAAGAACCATATAAATGTATTGTTTTAGATGTCAGGGAGACTTGACACGAAATCAGAGGCAGTAAAACACCACACTGCTGAAGAATTTGTCTTAATACATAATTTCTTACAAGCATGATGCTGGAATCCAGGTATACCTCCTAGAAGTACTCTTAAGATATGGCAAGGCCAAACCTGAAGCATATGTTTGGCTATACCTTCAAAATCGGCAGGAATTTCTCTTTTGGATTATTTCTGGCATTCTGGTATATGGCCTAGAGGAGAATACCCAGGTGTGGCGTGGATATGGTATACTACAAGAAGTGTTAACATCTGCGTAATGTTTGGTTGATTGTTGGAAAACTGCATCTAGCATGTAGCTGAGTGTGGGAGTCATATGGCAATCCAAACTTCAGCCTAGCCCATGTTAATTCTTGTATCTTGGATAGCCTTAAGTCAGCAATTGCTAATAACCGTTTACACTTAAAGTCTCCATCATTGAACAGTTGATAACTTCAGTTTGATACAAAAAACTTAAACCTAAAACACTAATGATGCTTATACTCAAGTTCCTTTTCACACACTGAGCACTGCCTGATGTTATGGTGCACAGTAATAGAAGGGATTTATTTATAATCATACTATCCGCTGTCACCCCGATTAGGATGGGTTTCCTTTTGAGTCTGGTTCCTCTCAAGGTTTCTTCCTCTTGTCGTCTCAGTGACTTTTATACCTGCAGTTATTTTCAAAGTGCCAATAAAAGAATGAATGTGGGACTATATACTTTTATCATATTTTGAGAAGGTTATAACCGCTTATAAGTTTTCAATAATTTCTAAACTTCATTTACTCTCTGTCTGTGTATTTGTGTGTGAAATAAATGCTCAAAAATTACACCTATGCCAGTTACAGGGAAATATCACACTCCAGACTCAGTCAACCCACCATCTCTCTATGTCTGGTGTATTGTACATGTTTTATGCTCTGTCTTTAGCAAAATGCTTCACGTTCCAATCATTTAATGCACCTTTTTCCAGATAATTTGAAGTAGTAGCTGTGCAAAACATCTGCACCATCAACATCTGCTTAAATAATGTGGCAAAGTTTGTACTATGTGCATTAAAAAAGCAATGTAATTTTGTGTATTTGATCTGAATAAGCTTAATAACGCAACAAAATGCAAAACTAATTCCTGAAAAAGAGATAAAATTGGGAGCGTTAGAATGTAGTCAGTTAGTTAACTTTACAAAAAGGTTTGCTATTCAAGATGAACAGAATGAACAGAATGGATCATCACAACACAGAAGTACACAAAACATGATGATGCATGCTTCTTGATTTTGTCACTCATTCATGTTTAAAGAAAAATATAAGCAATGTCACTCACAAAATCTAGGGGAAAAAATGCAATAATTTATGAGTGAAGTTGTGTGAAAAGGCTATAAAACACTGGAACAATTGCAAATTTGGAAGAATTACATAAATGTATATGTTTTTTTTTATTTAAAAAAAAATCATGAAGAGTAGAAGACTGTCATCCCATCCGGTGTGTAATTCTGGAGCCACCATGACCCTGACCAGGATAACATGGCTACTGAGGATAAATGATTGAATGACACACATTGTCCAATCAAAGTACAAATTACACAAATGGACAGGTGACCGTTTGGTTTGCTTGGTTTGAACGAAAAGGATACAAATTTATCGGGTTTACCACGTTTGTCATTTTCATTTGTGTGAAATTCAATGAAGCAACTCTCTTGTTTGAAAATATGTATACTACTATTCTATTTTAGGTGTAGCTGATTCCAACTTAATGAGCCATTTAATAGGTGTACTAGAAAAACTAATGGCTTAGAAGTCATACAGAATCATTCAGAATTATTTGCACAATTATTTGCATAACTGTATGAGCATTATACACACTAACTTCCCTGCACTCAAACAATATGATACATTTTCTTACCTTTCCTCGAACACTATTAAAATTTGTTCTCATAAAAGTTCTTATGTGCCAAAATTTTTGACATGCCCAAGAATTATTTAAAAGGAATGGAAACAAACCATCATCCTTAAAAAAAATACATTCTTTATAAATTGCTCTCTCCTTGGGCTATAAATATAAAGTAAATTTGTAAAGATGTCATCAATCATGATTGAGAAAAGCAAATTAAGCACAAGCTTTGAAAACTAATTTGAATATCGGGAGGCTGTGGTTCAGGTGGTAGAGCGGGTTGTCCACTAATCGTAGGGTTGGTGGTTCAATTCCCAGCCCACATGACTCCACATACCGAAGTGTCCTTGGGAAAGACACTGAACTCCAAGTTGCTCCCGATGGCAAGTTAGCGCCTTGCATAGCAGCTCTGCTACCATTGGTGTGTGAGTGTGTTTGTGTGAATGGGTGAATGAGACACAGTGTAAAGCGAATTGGATAAAAGTGCTATATAAGTGCATACCATTTACCCATTTCTGCTTATTTTTACTTCTATGACTTTTCCTACTTTTAAAACTTCTCAAATGTAATAATTTTCTCTGCAGTTTCTTAGAAACGACTTAATTAGTAAAGGCTTTATCCATCAGTACAAATTGTCATGCACAGTTTTTTTGAAAATTATTATTTTCCTATAACATGTTTGTTGATCTAGCCAATTTTTCAATGTCTGTCACCTGAGTGAACTCACTGCAGCTGCTAATTTACATTACACTTATCAGCTAAAAGCTTTCTCCAATAAATATGAAATAAAGGCTGGATGCACAACTTTCGTACTGGACATTCAAATGTTCAGGTTATTTAGAGGTTGTTTTTGAGGATTTTCTCACAGATGGATCACAGAAGCTGTGCAATTGAAATCAATCAAACTCTAATTAGGTAGAATGAAACCGCTGATGAGGTAAAAGCCTCCCACATCCAACCGATAAGCAACTTAAGAGCACCATTTTGTTTGCATGTTTGAATTCATGAACGTCATGTGCGGTGGTATTTACCTCTGTATTATGCAGGCTTTAGCAATAGCAATTCCATCATTGTGTTAACAGCCTGTCTAATGTAAAAAGCTCTCTCAATTTCTCTCCAGATTTCACACAGTGACCCTGATTTCAGGACCAAATTGGCTTTTTCGTTTAAAATTAAGCCTCAATCTCCTTGCAGATAATTGCTTGCCTCAAAAATAAATGCGATTTGCATGCTACGTGTCAAATGTTTCATGAAGGCAAGAATATAAGAATTCAGGAAGGAGTAAAAGAGAATGTTGACTAAGCCAGTGCACAAAACAGTGTTACAAGGAAATAATGCTGTAAGTTTGTCAACACTAATAGACTAATTAGCGTTTAGCAAGCTCATCGCATGCAAATCAACCCCCTCTGCTAAAGTCTGACCGAGGGCACAGAGATAACAAATGAAAAAGACTTCCAGCTATATACTGTATTTCAGATAATATTTATTAAAATATTTATTTAGTTTGTTATAGAAGGTTGCTGTTCACAGACATTTCCCAGCGCCATTTGGTGTCCTCCTGATATTACATTGACAAATATGTACGCATGTAAAGTAAAGCTGAAAGATTCACTCATTCACTTGACCCTGTTACTTGAACGCATATGATACCCCTATGATAGGCCTATATATATTTGGAATATTCCAGAAGTCACTTTTTCACCAGGAAGTTTCCTCATCTGACTTTCCTTAAGATCATGGGAAGAAGTTCTCAAATTCTTGTTTTTCTTCATTTTTAGTGATATTTTCAGTGATATTGACTGTCACTTTCAGCCTGTTGTACCCTAATTATAGACTGTGAAAATTGTGAAGACTGTGAAGTGAAATTATTATAATGATAAATAAATAAATAAATAAATAAATAAATAAATAAAATGAGTAAATCAACAGAATGTCCTCAATGTCCTCATAGTATTAGCATGGATGCTGGTTAAGCACATATTTTTATTTGCTAATTCCATGCTACTTTTAAACCTGTTCCTCATCGAACCCTTGTGTATTATTCTCCACTGCTGTATGTAGTACAATAATAATAATCATCATCATCATCATAATCATAATATTGTTTCTCTTGTTGCTTTTCTCCAATATTGGTCAGTTAAAAACAAACAAACAAACAAACAAACATCAAAAAAACAGGAAATGAAATCCAGGCGATAAATATAATGTGTTGTGTGTTTTTTTTAATGCTGTCAAAAAAAAAGCACTAAAACAAATAGAAAACCTATAAAAACATGTATGTATATATGTATGTGAGTGTATATATATATATATATATATATATATATATATATATATATATATATATATATATATATATATATATATATATATATATACATAGTTAGTATAGTAGACATTGTTGTAGACACTGTTGTCTGTGATGGGTTATCATATTAAGAATAGATGTAGTTTTTTGTAGAGTAAATGCTGATAAATACATTCATGTTAACTGCATACTATAGAATCAGACACCTTTCCAAGTCAGCAGAAGATGGTTGTGATTACAGGTAATTAGGAGGGATAACTGGTCTAAGAAGTAGTTTCATCTCAACGAAATTAACAAGCTTAACTTGCTAGTTAGCCAAAATGCCTAAGTTTATATTGCTTTAACAAACCTATGTAGCTCGTATCAAGAAACTAGCTAGCTAACACCAGACATCTAGGCCATGTTATTACTGAGCCTATAACGGACATGTTTAGCTAGCTAACTTTGTTCAACTTTGTTTATGATGTTGTAATCATAAAACATTATGTCTTGAATGTGCGCACAAACAACAAAGTATCAAGAGACTTCAGTTTTCAATGTCTCTCTAATATCTCTGAGTTTCTATGAGATGTGTACAGTATATATGTTTGGTAATTGCAGGCTAGACCACTGCTTAGCATCATTTAGCCACTTACAGGATGCCAAGATAAGGACCATCTAGAGTTTCTGAAATTATTCATAGATTCTTCAGTCAGATTACAATCATGTAGTGTCAGGTTGCTAGGCTACTCTGGTCTTTTTGCAACCAGGTTCTTTTTTGTTTATAAACACCAAAGAGGTCTATAGAAGAATCACCAAAATATTCAAAAAGTGGATGTCAGAGTATTTAATGTTTGCTGTGTCCTTTGTGATACACACAAATCTGATTTTCCAGCACACACACACACACACACACACACACACACACACACACACACACACACACACACACACGCACACACACACACACACACACACACACGCTCACTCAAGATTTTCTCTGTGCAACTGCAAAGTTGACCTTCTCGCCCAGTTCCTATGATTGCTAAGAATACCGTGTCCTAACATCTCATCAGGGAACACAGTACAGGCACATAATGGCCAAGGAGACACAAGAGCCGCGTGACATTTCCATCTGAGATGTTTGTCTAACGGTAGCGAGAGGGACGGAAACACTGTCATCACGTCGTCGTGGAGATTCTGGGAAAAGCAAGATGACAAATCCGTGACATTTCATTTGCACTGCCTTCAGTATAGTGTATCCTGCAACTTTCTCTCTCTCTCTCTCTCTCTCTCTCACACACACACACACACACACACACACACACACACACACACACAATGATGCTCATAATGTTCCAGATTTTTCCTACACACACACAGACAATTTTATTGGTGAACAAACACAATGGTCTCAGTTGATCCTAAATATTTATTTCACATTAAAATAACTACAATTCAAATCATTTTATTTCACTTAATTCTTTATTCTTCAGTCTTAAAGTATCAATTATCAAATAACGATTAACAAATTTTTTGGGGGGCTCTGTAAAACTATTCAGTGATGAACATAGCCACCCTTCTTTCCAATAACACACTACTATGTTGTGTGTGTGTGTGTAGGAAAAATCTGGAACATTATGAGCATCATTGTGTGTGTGTGTGTGTGTGTGTGTGTGTGTGTGTGTGTGTGTGTGTGTGTGTGTGTGTGTGTGTGCGAGAGAGAGAGAGAGAGAGAGAAAGTTGCAGGATACACTATACTGAAGGCAGTGCAAATGAAATGGAGCCTTCCATCCGTTGAATCGGCCAGTTTCGTGATCCGTTCATGATCAGTTTTAGTTGAAGCAGCCACCATAGCCTCCCAAATGCTGTTCAGAGAGGTGAATTGTCTTCTCTCATGCTTGAGTATGGCCCCGAAGTTGTCAATAGGAATTACGTCAGGTGAGGAAGAGGACCAGGTCTTCATTCTATCATATTCAATGCCTTTGCTGTCTAGTCAAGCAGTGGTGTAGCTTGATGTATGCATAAAGATCATGGCCTTCTTGAATGTTTCTGACTTCTTCCTGTGCCACCTGCTTGAAAAAAGTGTCTTCTAGAAACTGGCAGTAGGTTTGGTAGTTGATTATCAGTCCACTTCGACCCGAAAAGGTCCAACTAGCTCGTTATTAATAATACCAGCCAACAGCAGTACCCCTCGACCACCTTGCTTGTACTTCGCTGGAACTGGTACTCCATTAGTGATCAACCCACAGGCCCACCCATCTGATCCATCTAGAGTTACACTCATTTCACCTGTACATAAAACGTTTGAGAAATCTGTCTTCAGGTATTTCTTGGCCCAGTCATGACACTTCAGCTCGTGAGTCTTAATCAGTGGAGTCGTGTTTCAGTCTTCCTTACCTTAGCCATGTCACTGAGAACTTAACACCTTGTACTTCTGGCCACTCCTGGAAGGTTCTGAGCACAACTTTAGCTGTTATCTGCAATTAGTTCCCATTTACTGCAATCAAGTTTATCATTAGCAGTCAAGAAAACCTGCTGTCAGTTACAAACTTAAGCTTTTACAAACTTTTCACACCCTAGTTTGAGCAAAATGTAATTTGTGGAAAATAGTTTCAATGGAGCCTTAAAAAATATTCTTCAGATGTGGCTGTGGCTTTCAAACGATGCTCGATTGGTATTAAGGGGTACAAAGAAAACATTCCCCACACTATTACACCACCACCACGTAAAACTGTTGAAAGCAGGTTGGGTCCATGGATTCATTCTACTCATGCCAAATTATGACACTACTATCTGCATGTCACAGCAGAAATCAAGATTAATCAGACTATCATTTTTTTTTTATTATTATCTTGAACTGTGCAGTTTGGTTGATCCTGTGCCCTCTGTAACCTCGGACTCTGTCCTTTGCTGACAAGAGTGGAACTTGATGTGGTCTTCTGCTTTTGTAGCCCCTCCACCTCACAGTTTGTCATGCTGTGCATTCTGTCATGCTTTTCTGCTCAACACGATTGTAAGGAGTGGTTATTTGAGTTATCATAGCCTTCCTGGCAGCTCGAACCAGGATGTTTTTTTTTTTTTTTTTTTTTTTTTTCCTGCTGTGTAGACTGTAGAGACTGTTGTGTGTGAAAAGCTCAGGAAATCAGCAGTTTATGAAATCAGCTCATCTGAAAACACAACAATTCCATGGTCAAAGTCTCTTGGCAGAGATCACATTTTTTCTCCATTCTGATGTTTGATGTGAACTAAAACTCTGGATTTGTATCTGCATGATTCTATGAACTGCACTGTTTCCATTCCACAAGATTCGTTGGATTTGATAATTGCATGACTAAGCAGGTGTACATTTGTTTTAAATAACGTGGCCAATGAAAGTTTATAATAAATATGCTTTACTGAAAGAAAAAAGGACAGGAACTTCTTTACTTTGTCTCAAGAATGCTGAATGTAGTATTCCTGTTTATGTCAGATCGTGATACTGATTGATTGTTGATTGTGTAAAATGCCGCTCAATACACCATTGTGTTGACCTACAACCACTTAATGCCCAACTGGGTTCATGACATGTTTCAAATTGCACTTTTGTACAATGTGTGCTTAGTCAATCAGGTTTTAGCTTCTCCTCCAATGGTCTTTGGAGAAAGAAAATGATAATACAGTATATAATCCAGCTCATTTGCATTTATTACACCCATGACTGTATGACTTGGTGTATCTTAGAGTTTTAGGAGCATTCTATACAACAATTACAAGCGTACTTACCTCTAAAAAGCAATCAATGATGTTGATACATGAGTAGCCCTGAGATAGTTTTGAGTGTCCTAAGGGGACGTGGTTAGGGAGAATAAGCACGATTGGATTGCTACTGAAACGGAATCAGGATGCAATCCAAACTCAAGTACCCAATTAAATGGCTAAGTGGACAATTAACTGTAACAGCTCACACACTTGGCATTACTCCAGGAGTTGGTATATGTGTAGTACTTACACATTTACTGTGGAAAAATCTACTGTGAAGTCCAGAGATTCCATGCTTTGAGAGTGTGTGTGTGTGTTGTACTGTATTCATGGGTACCAAATACAATCCAATAAGACCAGTGTCAGTAGAAGAATACTACATTGCAGTGTTGTGAACTTGAGTCACGTGATGTGGACTCGACTTGGACTAGAGCCAAAGTTAAATTGCCTGACTTTTGACTCAACTTGACATAATTAACTTGACCAAATTAAAATAAAAAACTTAAAGAACATTCGACTTTGAGTTTGCCATCAATTACTTCACTTAGATTTGAGCCCTTTTTGACTTGGAAAGACTTGAGACATGTTCAAAAACCAATTTAAAAGAAGATACATTTAACAGTGTGAAGTATATGAACTATTCCTTTAGCAAATCAGCTTCAAGCTTTCTTTCCAAGGTCAGCGTTCAACCGGTCCGACAGCCAATTAGCTTGCACTAGATAATGACGAAGCTGAAACGAGCTCATTCTTCAGCCTTCGCCTACAAAGATTGTGTTGTTTTCAACAACAAAAGGTGGACATTGTTTACCACTGTCCTTAATGTCTACTTTTATATGAGCCATTAACCTCTACAATGGTGTGGGACATCACAATAAATTCAATGCTGAACATGAGCAGCCCCCAAAACAGGCACAAATTCCATTTTTTGGCCTCTGGTAAAAAGAATTTATTAAGGTTCTCCATTGGTGATGGTTTCGGGACATGTCAGGGACACTCTAGCTAGCTAGTTAATATACAATGTAGAAAACAAAATTATCACAAGTGGTTACTTCCAATGTGTGTCATTTAATACCTTGTGTGTGTTCTCTGTGTATCTATTTTGCCCTCCAGCCTATTAAACACATTAGGCATGAGCTGGATATTGTTAGCATGTGAACCAAAACAGAGAGCAATAAATATACTGTAAGTTACACTGTAACGGTAAGGAGAAACACTGGATGACTTGCTCTCAATCAAATAGTTACTGGCTGTCATGAGTTCTCTAATGGGTCACGATATAAATTCTACAACTAGGATAAAGGCCTACAGAAACATTAAAATAATTGCAGTAATTTCTGCCAAGTACTGGTTGCTCCCTACATGTGACAACAATCTCCAAAATTCTTCATATCTCTGGGCTAGAAGGGCGGCAAGATGGAAGCCTTTTTTAACCAAAAATAATAAATCAAACTAATAACAATAATAAAATAAAAATCATCCAATTTCCCAAAACCATGTGGAATGATGTCTAATGATCTGATGAGACGAAAGTTTAACTTTTTGGCCATAATACCAAAAGATATGTTTAGCACAAAAAACATAGCACATCACTAAAAGAGCACCATCCTCATAGTGAAGCATGGTAGTGGCAGCATCATACTTTTAGGTTGTTTTTCTTCAACTGACTTGAATCTTAAAGTTAAGCACTTGTTAATACTGGAATTAGTCAGACTTGTGACTTACTTGTGATTGCAAAACAACGACTCGGTCCCACATCTGCTACAGTGTGTGTGTGTGTGTGTGTGTGTGTGTGTGTGTGTGTGTGTGTGTGTGTGTGTGTGTGTGTGTTTGTGTGTGTGTGTGTGTGTGTGTGTGTGTGTGTGTTTGTACGGACAAATCACAGATGGTGGAAATTGTTTACCTTAGACGAACCAGCCATGTAAAAAATATCTAATAATTTGTGGGTTTGCATTATTAGGTCAAAAATAGCCATTTGTTGAGGTAATCAGCCATATGTGAGTGGGGGTCATACAGTAAATCAGTGACAGTCACCATAGTGACTGGTGACAGTCGCCCCCCCCCCCCCCCCCCGCCCCCCCCACACACACACACTACGCCACATAGTGGCAAGATTAGTGCTGCCGTCTGTACCAACTGAATTATTCAACTCATTACTGAGCAAAGTGCGTAATCAAACAATACAAAAAGCAAATATCTATCCTACTTCTCTCTCTCTCTCTCTCTCTGTCTCTCTCTCTCTCCTTCTCTGTTCTTTTATCCTTTTTTGTTCCTCAATCACAGCCATCAAAAGAACACATTTTTCTCCATCTCTCATTTTATTTCAGAAATTACACACAGCCGCTACTGTCTCCACCTGAAGTAATGCCCTGGGCTCCTAACATTAACTGCGTCATCAAATGAGACACATTTTATGATGCAATATGTTTTGATAAACCTGCATATGAATATGTTTCTGCCATTGTTAATCCTAATTCTTTTTAAATCCATTTTAATCCTGTGTTCATTCCTGCAATCTGCCAGTGACTTAGATGGGATGTAATCAAATAAATGGGAGGGGGGATAAATAAATAAATAAATAAATAAACAAATGAATGAATGAATGAATGAATGAATGAATGAATGAGCAAATTATGGTTTAGATGACACCACTCTTACACATCTATAGTGCATCCGTTTTTGGCTGCTCCCCATGAGAAAATCTTTTTATAACAGTTTTAGACTTTTTATTACAGTCCATTTGACTCCTTGTATATAGGCATTACAAAAACGTTGTTACAGTACAATTAGTACTGTTTTTTTTTTTTTGGTAAAACCTTTAAAACCATTTATTAAACCTATTATTGCTTTTCCTTCTCTGTTTAATTATGTGATGCTAAGAAATCCACATTGACTTGCACCAAGCTGAAAATTAATATGGGATGAACTGAATAAGTAAAAATATTTATAAATATAGAGATATCAATTACACAAGCTGAATGGAGATGCAGTTTCACTTTTGTCTGTACATTCAGTAGCTTTTTATATGAACACCACCTAAAAGCTTATCATTTTAAGCTTCTGTATGTAAGATTTTGGAATTTCACCCTCTTTTGTACAAAAATGTTATTGCTAGCTTCTTGAGGAAGAGCATTTTGTAACTTTTTTTTTTTTTAATGAACCGAGCTCTGGATTAATCTCATGGCTGTAAATGACGATTCAACACACGTTCAGAGAGAATTCAGCATTTCAAAAACGCATAATGCAACAATAATGGTGCACTGACAAACTAGTTTGTGTAACAGTTTGTAGTTTGGGATGCTCCACAGAAATTCATGACACTGAGGATATAAATATTAGCTCCTGTCTATTAAGTATTACATAAGTGTTATAAGAATAAAGCATATTTTGTGCATATCAATGCGATGTTACTAAGTACCAGGCGAAAGAGACAAATCTTTCAGCTGCTCCGTTTAACCCTTTCTTGCAGTTCACTGGCGTTCCATTACACCGGAATGGAAATCGCCTTATCGGACATTTTCAATCAGTATAAACAAATTAGTTATTTTAATTGTTTTACAATTATTATTATTATTATTATTATTATTATTATTATTATTATTATTACTACTACTACTACTATATTCCATGGTTTCTGTTATAAGATTAGTCAGGACACCATTGGGTTTCTGTGTGTAGAGTATGTCACGTATCGTGACGGAGTGGAGATAGGACGGATGCAAGTGCAGTATGAACAGTTGTTTATTTTAAAAGAGAGACAGGCATACAAATCCAAAACATGATCCAAAAACGTAATCCAAAACAGGCAAAAGTCAGGCGATCGTCAAACAGGGTTAAACATGAATCAAGGTCGTGGTCACGGAAAACAGGGTCGATAAACAAAACGAGAAACATGAACTATGACGAGGAACTGGGAGCGGATAATCCAGCGTGAACTAACTCTAAACATGGAATGTGACTATGACTACTAAACGATCTGATCTAACTCTACGATAATTTTCCGCGTTGTGTGCTGGGAGGCGCGCGGTATATACGTGGACATGATCAGCGTCTAAACTGCTAGCAGCTGAGGGCAATACAGACACACGTGAAATCCCAGCCAATGACAGAACAGGGGGGACACATGACAGAAACAAACAAAACACACGTGTCCAGATGTCACTACTGTCAACAATGTAAAAGCAGTTGCTTGCGCTTAGAGCATGGTGATTCAAAGGGAAAATCATGACAGAACCCCCCCCCCAAAAAGCATTCCTCCCGGAGTGCCATGAGTCATCCAATTTCATTGGCGGCCCCGACCCCCTGGGCTGAATGTCCCAAGCAGAGCCAGGGACCCGCTCGGTGTTCTTAGCGGTGCAGGACTGTGGAGCAACGTCCTCGGCGGAGCAGGACTGCGGAGCGACGTCCCCGGCTGAACAGGTAGGCAGAGCGACGACCACAGCCAAGCAGACAGGCTGAATGAAGTCCTCGGCGGAGCATGAAGGCAGAGCGACGACCACAGCCGGGCAAACAGGCTAGGTAAAGTCCTCGGCGGAGAATGAAAGCGGAGCGACGACCACAGCCAGGCAGGCAGGCTGAGTGAAGTCCTTGGCGGAGCATGAAAGCGGAGCGATGACCACAGCCGGGCAGGCAGGCTGAGCAACGACCACAGCTGGGCAGACAGGCTGGGCGAAGTCCTCGGCGGAGCATGAAAGCAGCCCGACATTCACAGCAGGGCAGGCGGGCTGAGCGAAGTCCTCGGCGGAGCATGAAGGCAGAGCGACGTCCTCGGCAGAGCAGGAAAGCAGAGCGACGTCCTCGGTGGAGCAGGAAAGCAGAGCGACGTCCTCGGCTGAACAGGGAAACAGAGCGCTGTACTCAGCAGATCAGGGAAGCAGGGCTACGTCCTCGTCGGAGCATGAAAGCGGAGTGACGTCCCCGGCTGAGCAGGAAGGCAGAGCGACGTCCCCGGCTGAGCAGGAAGGCAGAGCGACGTCCTCAGTGGAGCCTGCAAGCTGAACTTGGCTGGTCATGTCAGTCGATAGGGATGTGAGCAGAGCTTGGTTGTCTGTGTCAACAGACACTTGGTTGTGCATGTCAGCAGACATGGACATGAGCAGAGCTTGGTTGTCCCCGTCAGCTGACTTGGGCGTGAACATAACTTGGTTGGTTGGGTCATCAGACGGGAACATGAGCAGAGCTTGGTTATTTGTTTCAACAGACACTTGGTTGTGCATGTCAGCAGACTCGGGCTTTGGCAGAACTTGGGTGGTCGTGTCGGTAGTCTTGGGTGTGGGCTGAACTTGGGCGACTGTGTCGGTAGTCTTGGGCGTGGGCTGAACTTGGGCGACCGTGTCGGTAGTCTTGGGCGTGGGCTGAACTTGGGCGACCGTGTCAGTAGTCTTGGGCGTGGGCTGAACCTGGGCGACCGGGTCGGTAGACTTGGGCGTGGGCTGAACCTGGGCGACCGGGTCAGTAGACTCGGGCTTGAGCAGAACTTGGTTGGCCGTATCAGTAAACTTGGGTGTGAGCAGAACGTGGTCGGCCATGTCAGTAG
Organism: Ictalurus punctatus; assembly: GCF_001660625.3. Classification (NCBI taxonomy): domain Eukaryota; kingdom Metazoa; phylum Chordata; class Actinopteri; order Siluriformes; family Ictaluridae; genus Ictalurus; species Ictalurus punctatus. Next base: position 10,130,374 of record NC_030417.2, read on the forward strand.
CCTTGGGCGTGAGCAGAACTTGGTTGTTAGGCTTAGATATTAGCGGAACTTGGTCAACTGGACCAGCAGGCTTGGAAGTGACATCAGGAACTTGAGACTTGACTTGGACCTCAGGGACTTGAGACTTGACTTGGACCTCAGGGACTGGAGACTTGACTTGGACCTCAGGGACTGGAGACTTGACTTGGACTTGGACCTCAGGGACGAGAGACTTGACCTGGACTTGGACCTCAGGGACATGAAACTTGACTTGGACTTCAGAGACTTGAGACTTGACTTGGACCTCAGGGACTGGAGACTTGACTTGGACCTCAGGGACTGGAGACTTGACTTGGACTTGGACCTCAGGGACTTCAGAGACGAGAGACTTGACCTGGACTTGGACCTCAGGGACATGAAACTTGACTTGGACTTCAGAGACTTGAGACTTGTCTTGGACTTGGACCTCAGGGTTGAGCTCTGGTGCTGGAGCCTCCCTGTTGACCTCTAGCTGGAGCTCGGCACGTGAGCCCACCTCGTGGGTCTCAGGTTCGAGCTCTGAGGTCGCCAGGTTAACCTCCTGCTGGGGCTCAAGTGCTGAGATCTCTGACGGCTGCTCTGCGGTCACCCTATTGACCCTGGGCTGGATCTCTACACAGGCTCTCTGGTGGAATTTCTTATGCTCCCGCCAGCTGCTCTTGAAGCATTCATGAGAGCAGTAGAATGCTTCCTGGAGACCCAGTTTTTTGCAGATAGGGCATTGTAGCAAGGTCTCCCTCCTGCAGCCCTCAGACATGCATGTCGGTGCCACCTCCTCCACGTTGGCTGGAAACTGAAGCGGATCGGTGGAGGCTTACCTGTCAATCCCCTCATAATAGAGGTTAAAAGGCAGGTCAGGCTGGGGCTGTCCATTGACTCTCCACCCCAGTAAATCCAGACCATGAAGCTGCCCTGGTTGCGTGAACTCCTCCATAAAAAGTTCTGCAGAGTGACATCCCGGAGGGCAGAGGACCCAGTGCTCACCAGCTGCTCCACCCAGTCACGGGCCGGACCGCAAAACCTGGACACCAAGAACCCGATCCACTGTCTCCTAGAAGGCTTGAGATACGCCAGGCTGCACAAATATTCCTGGCAGCTGAAAAGGAACTCCAGTGGGTAGCTCCCCAATCCCGCTGTCTCTGGCGGCAGTTCGCTGAGGGAACTGCACGGACAAGAAATGTGGCCAGTAATCGGAACGTTTCCCGATAAGGTATTGTCCTGCTACTCCCATTGTAGCGTGATGTCTCCCCTGTCCCCCTGCTGCATTCATGTTAGGGCGGAAGATTATGTCACGTATCGTGACATAATCGGAGATAGGACGGATGCAAGTGCAGAATGAACAGTTGTTTATTTTAAAAGAGAGACAGGCATACAAATCCAAAACGTGATCCATAAACGTAATCCAAAACAATCACAGGTCAGGCGATCGGCAAACAGGCATACACAGGGTTAAACATGAATCAAGGTCGTGGTCACGGAAAACAGGGTCGATAAACAAAACGAGAAACATGAACTATGACGAGGAACTGGGAGCGGATAATCCAGCGTGAACTAACTCTAAACATGGGCCGTGACTATGACTACTAAACGAACTGATCTAACTCTACGATAATCTTCCACGTTGTGTGCTGGGAGGCGCGCGGTATATACGCAGACATGACTAGCGTCTAAATTGCTAGCAGTTGAGGGCAATACAGACACACGTGAAATCCCAGCCAATGACAGAACAGGGAGGAGACTTGACAGAAACAAACAAAACACACGTGTCCAGATGTCACTACTGTCAACAATGGAAAAGCAGGTGCTCGCGCATTCGCGCTTAGAGCACGCTGCTTCAAGGGGGAATCGTGACAGAGTATCATGTGTGCTAAACTGACTCTGTGTTTAGCTGCTGGTGTATGGAGGACCAAACAGACAGAAATGAAAAATAAATAAATAAATAAATAAATAATGTGTGTGTGTGTGTGTGTGTGTGTGTGTTTATATATATATATATATATATATATATATATATATATATATATATATATATATATATATATATATATAAATGTAATAGGAAAATAAATAAAGGAATAAATGACTTGTTAAAACAAATATAATTCATTTTTAATTAATTTTAATCCTAAATTTATCTTTGTAGGACTTTTTTCCTTAATTAATTATTTTCTATATTTATTTTTTATATAATTTTAATATTTTAAATTCCATTTTTAAAAATCTTTTGTTTCTTTTATTTAACATACTTGAAAGTACAGTTTGGACGAAACATAATTCATAATTCCACAAAATCAGAACATCTGTGCATCTTAACATCATTTCCAGTGTAATAAATGATAATTTGTGGAAAATGCCATGGATTAATATGCAGTCAGTTAATATGCAGTCTAGACAGTAAAATGTGCCTGTGATTTTTTTTTAATGATTATCATATGATTGTCATATTTATCGTGTATAAACACTTCCTCATGAGGACGTCCATGCAATTCTTTTTATGTGTCTCAAGAGCTGAGAGAAACTTTTGATACGCATCGGCTTTTAAATCTCTCATTTATAGCCGAAGCCTAAGTAAAGCAATTACAGCTCAGACAAACACATCTCACACAAAATCAGCAGGAATACTAATGAGGGTGTGTTTTTCCATTGCATTTCTAGCCCTAATATGAACCATTCATAACTTTTCCTAATGAGTTTTGGCTCATGCAGATTGCTATGAATTAGTAATGGTAAGACCACTTTGCCTTTTGGCATCTTGCACTCTATGAATTGAAATGAGACTCTACAATATATACTATACAGTTTTACAGTCGTGATTATCAACAGTATTGTCATTGCATATACAGTCTAGATTTAGTGGTTAGCAAGTTTGGCTCATGCCTTTTGTCCACCTGTCTCTGAGGATTTCTGAGTTTCCAGTCTCCAAATAAATCCATTCCATAACATTTAGAAACATAATTCACTAAAAAATAAATTAACTTTCACTATAATAAGCGCATGAGTTAGACTGGAGTAGCTAGGGCTCACTGAACCATTTGCCTGTTGCCAAGATTGACGAGAGCAAAGTGTCTGTCACTGCAAGGTAACAAGTGCAGGTACTCTTGAGCACACTCACTTATAGAGGAAATATTTATCACTATGTACTTGAGGTAGGATATCATAGCTATTTCAGCCCATGAAATTGCTGATTGGTTGCTGGTTTTGATCAACAATTTTGTTGTTGAGTAATTATTTAGCCTATGAAACTGTCAAATATGCATAAGTATGCAAGCTAGCTAGCACACCAAAATTGTGTTAGCTAGGTAGCATGCAGCCATTGCTACATGTCCATAAATGATTTAATGGCAACGTTACTCAAAATGTTCACACAGAGATAACCATCTATAATATTACTAAAATATAATATTTGAAGAGGAAGAAGACAGAGGAGGATGAACAGCGAGTCATAGGTGTAGAAAAGACTAAGGAGGACGACCTTGTAAGTTGTATGGTTAGTTACCGGTTAGTCAGCTAGTTCACGTCACACCGTGCTGGATGTTTGGGACCGGGACGCCATCATGTGAGGATTGCTCCAACTGTTGAGTCGGAGACTGTGTGTTTTCATTTTCTGCCGTGATTCTGGGAAACTTCGCCATGGTAGTGCAGTGCTGCTTCATCAAGAACTGCCATAGTAGGTCACACTGTCATCCAGTGAGAAAACTGGACAATGGAATGTTTTTCCTATAGAAAATAGCCTCCAACTCCAACTATTCATAGCTTCAACTCACCAAGAGAAGCAGCAATCCTCATAGAATGGCACCCATGTCTCAACATGTACTGTGGCTAGCTACATTAACTAGCAGCTGTTCTTAATGATTATAGTAGCTAGTCTTTTAAATGAACAATTCTCTGTTTGAAGTCATATTAATGAATAAATTGAATGAACTTCATTCAGTGACATACATCAGAACTCGTATCTCTATATTTCGTAATTTTTTTTCATAAATCAATGCTATTGGTCACCTTTTTATGTCTGTCTTTGTGTTTTATAGATATTTAACCAATGAAAAGTATTAAAAGAGCTTGTGACTAAACTCTCCCCTCCCCAATCTTCTGTCACTACAAATACCCTCTTACAACAACACCAATTAGTACATTCTGTTCCTAAAAGTCAGTAGAAATGAGCATTTAAGTGCATTATTTAAAAAAATATATATTTTCAGGGGAGCCCCTGAAAATTTCAGCATCCCCCAGGTTCAAAATCGCTCCTACGCCCCTGCGTAGAATATCGACATTCAGCCATGACCTATGGTGGCCAATAATAATGATAATAATATGAATAACAATAATAACAATAGCTATGTATTGAAAAATTATCACAAAACTATAGATTTCTAACCAATAACAGTTAGGTAACAATTTCCTCCACTCTGTCGTCTTGTGGCAGAAAGATATAGGAGTAAGTTGCTTGTTGGACACTTTTCACCAGTACATTGTTGGTTACTTTTTTTTGTCTGGACTTAAGTACCTGTCATGGATGGTGACCTTGAGCAGAGGTAAGGAAAATATAAATTAATTATCAACCGTGATAACGTTTGTTTATTAGTTTTAGTTTCTTTCTGTGGGACATAGCAAGCTAAAGTTGTCAAGCTATTGATTGTCAGCAATGGATTTTTGTGATATGGCACCATTTTCCACCTAGCTTAAGATTCTTTGAGCTTGACTTAACTGCATTGCAAGACTAACATAAGAATGATGTAAAATTTATTTAAATGTAGCTAGTTAAACCAGTGATAGGAATGAGAGTGTGAGCAGAGGTGGCAGGAAAAAACTCTCTCAAAGGACTTTTCTGAAAGACATTCAGAAAGACCTTCCTGAAGTGGAAATGTGTTAGCTGATTCCAAAAGTGGGGTCTGATCTTCGGACAGATTTTAAATTGTGAAATTATTATAATATTTTAATTGTTTATTATAAATTGTGAATTCATCTCCAGAAGGTTTTGTGAATCCACCTCTTTAAAAAAACAAGGTAAGCAGGTTTTTTTTTTTTTTTTAAAGTTACAATATAAGGTTGCATGTCTGTCATTTATCCAATAAAGCCGCCAAACATTTGTGGGTTCCAGTTTCAACAAGATTTTAAAGTTTATTAACTTTTCTCTGCTCATGTCTTAAAAATAATACTTTGGGTCTGTCTGACATTGGATCTTGGCATCTGTCTGACCTTGGTTTTACATGATTCAAGTTTCTCAGTATGGTGATTTTTCATTTACAGAAAAACCCTATGTCTGTTTAAAGTTTGATGTCATGCCAACAAAATCTATACTAACCAACATCTTTCTTTAAAGTTGGAATTTGACAGCTAATGTTGCGTTTTGACAGATATCTTTGACAGATATTTTTATTTCCAACCAAAATTCAATGTCTGTTCAACATTGGAGGTTGACGTCAAGCCAACCTTGGGTTTTGATGTCAACTCGATTTTCGATAACAACCAAAATTTAACGTGAGTCCAACGTAGGAATCCAGAGTATTTCTGATGTTAAACAGACGTCTGGTGCCAGCTGGGTTTATTGCTGAACACGTCATGTCATGTTCCAGACAAATTGAAAGCATATAGAAAAGAAGACAGACAGGTGGCACATTTTACTACATGAAGACTCATGTTATCATATAATTGATCTAAATGCAAAGGTTATGTAAAGCTTGCTATATTGAGTAGGTGTTTATGCACTTAAACAGACAGAAAGACTGACCAGTCTGGGCGAGTAGTGTGACAAGGTTGAATCAGAACTCTGTGCTGAACTGCTGTATTCTTCTATCTGAAGAAAATTCTGCAAATTGATCTCGTCTGCTTCAAGATCCTGTCTCCAGATTGATGTTTAAACCAAACGCCTGGCTGAAATGATATTTCTGGTGTGAAAGTCAACATTTATGGTGCTGTGACCCGGATGGCAGCCAGATGGAATACCGAGAGAAACAGCTGACTGTTTGTCACCGTTTGTCCTTTTGCTCTCAAGAATTGGTCAGGCTTCAGGATAGAGGACTTTGCACTTTCCTGTTTCTTGATAACGTGACAAGATGTGTTTTTTTTTTTGTCTTTTTAACGTCAAGAGAGAGAAAATGTGAGGCCGGAAGGAATGAAGTTTACAGCAGCTATAACGTAAGTGATAACAGGAACAAACTGTATAAAAAAGTATGAGTTCAGCTATTTTTTTCTCTCTTCACAAAACATCTTTCAAATGGCACTTGGAATTAAGGAATCTCTTTAAAAGGAAGAATAAAGTGCCATATAAGATTCAAAGGTATACTTTATCCATTAAATTCCTGCGACATGTCAGTAAGGTCACTGTTGTTCATCCTTTTAGTAGATCTTGGACACGCTTTAAGATTATTTACTAGATACTAACCTATAATAAGACTTTATTATATCATTATTCTTAGATAAATATAACACATATCAGCACTTCAAGTGAAGAGAAAATGTGCAGCATGAGCATTCAAGGTTTTAAAAGTTGGGTTTTTGGATCGTTCGGAGCCGTACATTGCCTAGAGGGCAAGGAACAACAGCATTGGATTCCAGTTAACTAAGGTGAAAAGGTCAAATCTGACAAAACAAAAACCCCATCAGGTTTTCTATTCGCAGCCAAACACACTCATATAAATTGTAAATATATAGATGAAGGAAAGCTTATATAAGGAGCTTGTGCATGGAATATAAGTACTCTAAAATCTCTCATGATCTTTCATCATTGTGTTCTTTTCAAGTAACGTCCACAACAGAAAATGAGATTTGTGGAAGGTTACGCATTCGCTTGAGGCGATAATATAATAACCTTTCAGAACTCTTCAGAAGTTTCTCGAAGGTTGTTTAGATTTATTCACACAGCGCAACAGGAAAAATTGGGTAAGATGCTGCAGTAATACAATAAACCTTAGAAAATGGTATAAGTAAATGATGACAAAAAATTAAGTGGTCCTGTGCCTAATATAAATTGTAACCAATTTTAGTCATGTCATTACCTTTTCAGCATTATAAAGTGATTTTTCAATATGCAGGCCTCAGAGAGGAAGGGTTATCGTCTCCTCAAGGACGCCTCTCTGTCTCCTTTGCTATAAACGGTATTTCTGTACAATAATGATTGTTGGAGAATGTGATTGTTGATTGTTGAGGCAGGCACATTACAAAATCATGAACAAACTCCTTTCGAAAATCAACACTATGATTGTTAGACGAAGCATCAACTTTGCGGAAAGCGATAAATATTTTGTAAACAATTATTGATCATTTTTATACCATAATACTGTTGAATTCTCAAATCTGATTGGACAGAAGTTGTGTTGATTAATTTTGATATAAACGCATATGGCTCGGACAGTAATGTCAGCGGTAATTCAAATGTTATTTAACAATGGCAAATAACCACTGATATGGTGAAATATACATGTAATATACATGTATTTTTATTTATTTATTTTTTTTTACAGTATTTACCATTTATGTAAGGAGTCTCCAGTGTCAGTGCTTTGTAACAGGCAGAATATTTTCCACCATGGAAGAGTCTTCAGTATTTTTCTGCAACATGTGAAGCAGCATTTTCTTTTAGTCTTATTAATTTCAAGCGAGAGAAAGTAAAATAGAGGCAGTTTATATATAGTTGATATTAAAGCTTAAGTGATACCAGGAACAAATTTGTCATATAAAAATTCCACAACATTAAACCTAACTATAAATGCTTAAAAAGCACAACACATTGTTTAATAATGCATTGAAAATGGCAATTGATGGGAAATTACTGTGGTACCACAGCAATTTCTCAGTGCTTATATATTTGTTTTAATTAAAGAATGACATTGTACATTATGTCCATTTATAGTTATGTTTAATGTTGTGAAATAACAATAAAACAAGTTAGTTTCTCTTTATTTTGGAGCAAAACAAAACAAAAAGCTTTACCTCTGACCGTTACAAAGCACGGTGGCTTAGTGGTTAGCACGTTCACCTCACACCTCCAGGGTTGAGGGCTCAATTCCCACCGTGGCTCTGAGTGTGAGTTTGTTCTCCCAGTGCTGAGGGGGTTTCCTCCGGGTACTCTGGTTTCCTTCCCCAGTCCAAAGATATGCCTGGTATGTCCAAAGTGTATGAATGGGCGTGTGAATGTGCATGCATGGAAGGAGCCTCCCCTGGCACACCCTGGGCAACGTTCAGTATCATATTGCTGAGCGGCTAATCCTTCCACCACGATGGTTCCACTGTGAAGTGGAACCTCGACGCGAAAAGAAGAAGAATGACAGAATTATAAACCTGTTATTTTCCGTACTGCACCTATCAGCACCTTCTGACCAATTACAATCGAGCATTCAACAGCACTGTAAACTTTATTAATTGGACCATTCTGTAATTCTGCGCAAGATTTTAACACTTTTTTTTGTATGTTTTCTTGTTCTTCACTATGTGTATTCCCTTTTGAACTTTAATGTCGCTGTAGTGTTATTTAAGCTTTTGTTTCAATGTTCATTATCTATTTTTGGTTGAAGATTCGAATGCCAAATTTTCCATATGGGCAATGATGAACTTCATTTGTTTTTATTCTGTTGTTTTTATGACAGTTGGATTAAGAACACAATCTCACAATTGCAAGTTAAGTAAAATTTCCTTAAGCCATTCTAAGAAAATGTTATGAACACAATAACCACTGGAATCGCTCTATTTATGCAAATTCCTATGGATTTCATCTGATATTGCCCCTTTTGTAAATACAAGCCAGGCTTATAGAAGTTTATAGATTTAAAAGTCTCCACATGTTGGCTATTTCAGATTGGAGAAAGTTCTCCTCAACCCTTGAGAGCCATTAAAAGTCACCATGGGAAAATGCCAATGAAGCGGATGTAAACAAAATAACCATAAAATTTGTGCTAATGTGGTCCAGTGTATACAAGTCAGCATAATTTCCTCCAATGCTGTGCTGGAGTACTATTGATCTCCCTTGGTGTCGATGCCGGAAGCTTTGATGGGGAATCTCTTCTAAGGCGAGTGCTAATGTCTCTTATGGGACTACTGTAGCTGGGAGATGGTGGAGTGTAGCTGCAGGATTTCTGATGTGGATTTAAATTCAACTCAGGAACTTCTCACCACTGCTTTTTGTCTCACACACGCTTTCTGTCTGCTAGCACCCATAACTAACCTCCAGCATTTAAAAACAATAGGGTGAGTATTTGCAGCACAGTCTCATGACTCCCTAAGAATCTCTAAGAATTAGCACCAAACGAGTCATGTGAAAGTTGTTAGTGCGAGAGACGGGGTTAGAGTTCTTTTTTTTCTTCTTATGCTTTCTTTTTAAGAAATCATCCTCGCCCATTAGATTTGTTGCAGTTTATGTGAGAACACAGTTTATGGGGCCTGTCTGTTTATGTGTGAAAGTGTAGTGATGGATACACTGCTGTACACAATCTTTAAGCTCCTTTTACATTCCCTATGAAATCTTCTGTACATCTTCTCATTTACAGCCAATGCAGTGCTAGGATGAGATATTTTGTCAGGTTGCCATGGAGATTGTCTTGTTTCACTGGAGGAAAATGAATCTGCACCGTAGCTGTCTGTGAATGTGTGTGCGTTTGTGGGAAAGAGCATACGATTGTAAATCTCATGGACAGTAGGAGCTTTAAAGGAAAAGAGTGCAGGGTTTAAGTTCAGATAAGTAGCAGTATTTTGAGCAGGCTAAAATATAGTCATAATTTATTACAGTGAAATGTAGTTTGATCATATTTACGCAGTAGGCTTGTGTGATATAGATTTTTCCCTGCTCGCTATTTACCATCTAAAAAAAATTACAATAAATGATACAATTGTCTAGAAATGATAGCCTAAAACCATTTCAGGTGTACAGAGAGTATGAAATGGTGTAATAATATTACTAGCTGTGTGGTCAGGAGCTGCTTGCTGGCAGTGTGACTCATGAAAAGGAATATTTCATTCTTGAAATAATCTTTTTAGAAATTGATTGTCTAATATTCAAATGGCCAAATTTTCTCTATTAATCTGCTGCTATATTAAAGTCTAGGAGCACTAACAGGTGCAGAAGAAAATAAAACAGTGTATTTGATCAAATTTTAATTATCATAATGTAATACTGTATATACTTGTCTATTGTTAAGTAAGTAGGACACTGATATATTGATTTTATTTCATATCAGTGGCCCCAAAACATTCTCAAAGCGAGGGCACGTTTTTCAAGCAGGAGAGATTACTAATGTCTCATGGGAGGAAGGGGGTGGGGCTTCCAGGGTGTCAGTAAAGTCACCTGCCAATTGCCCCATCTATTTATCTTTTTGCTTGTTTGATTGTTTTTAGGGGTGGGGAAGGAGGACTGACCTTTTTATATATTTTTGAGTGATAACTCACAGCAACACACTCTTATATTTAAATAAACATATAAATTAAATTAAATTAAACAGAAAGAAAGAAAAATGGGAAGAAGTGAGGGAGGAAGCTTAATATAAAGAAGGAAGCCATATGAAGAAAAGAAAAGGGTACAATCCTAGCTCATTATTCCTAAGAAAAATACTTTCTTTCAGTACATAAATAAATAGACGTGACAATATAGCCTGACTACAAGGTCACTCTCACTTTTCACTTCAATAATTGACCAATAAATTATATAAAGATTGCCGTCAATAGCTTCTGGCACTGTAACAGCCGCAAGTTCAGGACTCTAAATGTCCAATAATGCAAAGAGCCAGCGTTCTATTGACAGAACATGGCTCTTTCTAGCAACAGATAATCAGTCTGTTTGCAGGCATATTCTTAGCCATAAATATTCTTTTATTCATAATTGGCAGATTTAACTGAGTATCATTATTCTAGAGTAGAACTGACTATGACTATGGTATGGCTTTCCAAAACCCTATGAATGCCTGTGCACAATGAACCCCTGCAGGTAAATACATTTACAGCAACAATATACAACAATTTATAATCAAAAGGTTCTCTAGGAAACAAAGAAGGGTGACATCAATCTAAAGAACCTGTATTGAGCGTGTGTGTGTGTGTGTGAAACAGAAAGCTTTTGAAGACATTTTTCCACGTACTATATATTTATATACACACCCACACAGTATCTCACAATAGTGAGTACACCCCTCACATTTTTGTAAATATTTGATTATAACTTTTCATGTGACAACACTGAAGAAATGACACTTTGCTACAATGTAAAGTAGTGAGTGTACAGCTTGTGTAACAGTGTAAATTTGCTGTCCCCTCAAAATAACTCAACACACAGGCACTAATGTCTAAACCGCTGGCAACAAAAGTGAGTACACCCCTAAGTGAAAATGTCCAAATTGGGCCCAATTAGCCATTTCCCCTCCCCAGTGTCATGTGACTTGTTAGTGTTAGAAGCTCTCAGGTGTGAATGGGGAGCAGGTGTGTTAAATTTGGTGTCATCTCTCTCACACTCACTCATACTGGTCACTGGAAGTTCAACATGGCACCTCATGGCAAAGAACTCTCTGAGGATCTGAAAAAAAGAATTATTGCTGTACATAAAGATGGCCTAGGCTATAAGAAGATTGCCAAGACCCTGACACTGAGCTGCAGCATGGTGGCCAAGACCATACAGCAGTTTAACAGGGCAGGTTCCACTCAGAACAGGCCTCGCTATGGTCGACCAAAGAAATTGAGTGCACATGCTCAGCGTCATATCCAGAGGTTGTCTTTGGGAAATAGACATATGAGTGTTGCCAGCATTGCTGCAGAGTGGGGGGTGGGGGGTCAGCCTGTCAGTGCTCAGACCATATGCCGCACACTGCATCAAATTGGTCTGCATGACTGTCGTTCCAGAAGGAAGCCTCTTCTAAAGATGATGCACAAGAAAGCCCGCAAACAGTTTGCTGAAGACAAGCAGACTAAGGACATGGATTACTAGAACCATGTCCTGTGGTCTGATGAGACCAAGATAAACTTATTTGGTTCAGATGGTGTCAAGCGTGTGTGGCGGCAACCAGGTGAGGAGTACAAAGACAAGTGTGTCTTGCCTACAATCAAGCATGGTGGTGGGAGTGTCATGGTCTGGGGCTGCATGAGTGCTGCCGGCACTGGGGAGCTACAGTTCATTGAGGGAACCATGAATGCCAACATGTACTGTGACATACTGAAGCAGAGCATGATCAGTATGCAGTATTCCAGCATGATAACGACCCCAAACACACCTCCAAGATGACCAATGCCTTGCTAAAGAAGCTGAGGGTGAAGGTGATGGACTGGCCAAGCATATTAGCAGACCTAAACCATATTGAGCATCTGTGGGGCATCCTCAAACTGAATGTGGAGGAGCACAAGGTCTCTAACATCCACCAGCTCCGTGATGTCATCATGGACGAGTGGAAGAGGACTCCAGTGGCAACCCGTGAAGCTCTGGTGAACTCCATGCCCAAGAGGGTTAAGTCAGTGTTGGAAAATAATGGTGACCACACAAAATATTGACACTTTGGGCCCAATTTGGACATTTTCACTTAGGGGTGTACTCACTTTTGTTGCCAGCAGTTTAGACATTAATGGCTGTGTGTTGAGTTATTTTGAGGGGACAGAAAATTTACACTGTTACACAAGCTGTACACTCACTACTTTACATTGTAACAAAGTGTCATTTCATCAGTGTTGTCACATTAAAAGATATAATCAAATATTTACAAACATGTGAGGGGTATATATACAGTATATATGTGTGTGTGTATATATATATATATATATATATATATATATATATATATATATATATATATATATATATATATATATATATATTTCAAATCATATTTTCAGTAATATCCTTGACTGACTCATTGTTCCTTTGTTTAGATTTAATACAAGATGAACTTGTTAGAATGAAAATTTTTCTGTCTATGTTTGCTGAAATAAATCTTGGACAGCTCTGAAGATCACATGTTAATTATCAATGCAAGGCGTGCAAGGATCTTTCCTTTAAAGACTGCACACTATTTACAAGGTGTCTCAGCCGGCAGATATTTTGCTCAGATCAGTGAAAGCGGCGTAAATGGTGGGCACATCTCTAATGCAGGCTTAAGTGGTTAATGAAGTTGACGTATTTGCTATTCATATGGAAATTGGTTCAGCTTGCAACAAAATCTTGCTCTTTGGGTGTGGATTTGCAAACTGTGATTGCATCCATTTTAATAAAAAAAGTGAAAGTGAATGGATGCATGCATGACTAGAATTGAGGACCCTAGACAGAGCATATACTGTATTTCTCCCAATATTTCTCTACCATTTAATAGAACTTGACTTGAAGCCCTTAAAAAGCAATTATGATTGCATCATTAAATACAAATAAAATATACTTCACATATGGACAGCCTGGAACAGCTAGCAGGTGATTATTGATATTATTGTTTTTTTGTTCTGTGGTTAATAACATAATTTCTTGTACACACATTGACATATATGCTATGGTTTTGACTTTATGATGCTGGGAAATCATTTAACATATGCACTCACTGACCACTTTATTAGTTACATGTTTACACCTGCTCGTTCATGCAGTAATTCAATTCATCCAAGTTATCCAAGATTTTCACACACAGCAGTCTCTATAGTTTGCACAGAATGTTGTAGAAAAAAAAGCATCCAGTGAGCAGCACTTACTGGAACTCAAATAACCAGTTGAAAATTGGAAAAATATCACCTGCTCCTTTTTTTCCCCCCTTCAGCTGTCAAGTTTCAGTCAGTCTGTGCTCCCTGTAGCCACAGATTCCTGTTCTTGGCTGACAGGAGTGGAACCTGATGTGGTCTTCTGCTGTTGTAGCTTATTCACCTCAAGGTTCAATATGGTATGCATTCTGAAATCCTTTTTTTGCTCACTATGGTTGTAAAGACTGCTTATTTGAGTTACTATAATCTTCCTGTCAGTGTGAACCAGTCTGGCTATTCTCCAGACTGTTCACTAGAGACTGTTGTGCTGGATAATTCCATGAGATCAGCAATAACTGAAATTCTCATATGATCAATGAGATCACATATTTTTTCCAAGTTCTGAAGTTCGATGTGAATATTAACTGATGCTCTGAAGCTCTTGACCTGTATCTCTATTGTGCTCCTGCCACATGACTGGCTGATGTACAGGAGCAAGTTTACAAGTTTTCCGATTAAAGTGGTCATTGTGTGGACACCCCACGCAAAAGGTGCACACGCTTTGATGTTTTATTTGTCATCTTGCGATGCAAACTCTGAGTGCTTGAAAGTAGCTCCTTTTCATTTTTCTTGATGATTGCAGAATTTTATGTCAACGTTTTTCTTTCAAAATTTCGCACAAAATGTCTAGTTAAGCAATAATCACATGAGCAAGAGTGCTGTTATACCATATCAAAGTGATGATATGTTTTTACACCATTAAAGGAAATAGTTCCCAAACAAGGCACAGTTGGATAAAGCGCTACATGTTGCACGTGTGCAAAGTGTTCGTAGTGTATGAATGGACGTGTGAATGTGTATGTGATTGTGCCTTATGACGGATTGGTACCCTGTCCAGGGTGTACCCTGCCTTGTGCCCGATGCTCCCTGGGATAGGCTCTAGGGTCCCCGTGACCCTAAACGATAAGCAGTATAGAAGATGGATAACCCATCGCAGGTCACAATTGATAATGATAATGAGTCTTTATTGATCACATATACATATGCACAGTGAAATTTTTTCTTCGCATGCCCCAGCATGTTAAGTAGTTGGTGTCAGAGCGCAGGGTCAGCCATGATACAGTGCCCTTGGAGCAGAGAGGGTTAAGGGCCTTGCTCAAGGGCCCAACAGTAGCAGCTTGGCAGTGCTGGGGCCCGAACCACCGACCTTCCAATCAGTAACCCAGAGGCTTAACCACCAAGCCACGACTGCCCGTTTGCACACATGTTCACACACTACAGACAATTTGGAAATGCAAATCAGCCTACAACACATGTCTTTGCACTAGGGAAGGAGACCGGAGGAAACGCCGAAGCATGGGGAGAACATGCAAACTCTACGCACAGGGTGGAGGCGGGATTCCAACCCCCCAACCCTGGAAGTGCGAAGCAAACGTACTAACCACTAAGCCACAATATTACATACAAATACCACTATTGGAGTGATTAGCAGAATGTTTTGTTCGTTTGTTTGTTTGTTTTTTGGTTTCCACGTTCAAATTGTTGATTTTATTGTTTATTAAACCAGGTTATCACATATTAGTAAACACTAAACTCATGCCTGATCAATAACTAAATGGTACAGTTCTGCATTATGGAGGTTGCTGCTTCTGTTACCACAAAAAAGTTTGAAATGCTGGGAAAGCAGGAGTACCATTTGGAATAAAATTTACCAGAAGAATTAAATAGAGCAGGTCTGATAGGTTCTGTCCAGCTCAAGCAGAATGAAAACATATTAGTAACTGACTGCCTGTCAGTTCTGGGTCATGCACTGCCTTTACTGTATGTGATTGCCTCAAAAAGAAGTGGCTGCTATTTCAAATCCACTCACCTCTCCTAAAGGGCAAAGCCAATGCCAGCTCTCAGAGTTGTATAGTGGGTATAAGTACATATACTCTCTGAGTATGGCACTGTTTGACTCACTGCCTCTAGCAGACCTGAAGACCTGCTTTATACCCAAGTCTTCATCTCTTTCATCCTAAATATTTTAAATCTCTATCTGTCCGTGAAGAACATTTCCAGTCTTCAATCCATCCCTTCTGCACTGGACATCCTTGTCATAATAAAACACATAGACATATTGAATGACTGTGTACATGTTTGATTGTGTATGTGTTTATTTACCAAAATTTACTCAAATAGCTCTGTTGGCAATTTCATAAAATAAAGTTCTTGATTAAAAAATAATTTTGGTTACACAGAAACCTAATTGATTAGTCTAAAAACTAGTAGCTAATGTAATGCATTAAAGTACTGCTAGCTGGCTAGTTAGTTAGGTGCATTAATATAGACTAAGATTATCAGTACATAATCATTATGTAGCACAGTGTGTTTTTGCACCCTCTGAAAAAAATCAGCAAGTTGTTGGCCAGGTGATGGCTACGTATAGCGTGACAGTTATATGGTAGCTTTTCACTTGAATTTATTTTGCTCAATTTCCACAATACCATGCAAGTTCCCAATTTAGAAAATGTCATGAAAAAGAAATTGCACTGTTACAGCACAAGTAGCAAAAAAAGTATATATAATGAAAGCAACCAAATATGAATTAGTGATTACTAAATTATTAATCACAAAAAATAATTAAAAATAAAAAAGGTAGCAATGATACATAATACAAAATATTCCAAAGGTCCATTTATTCATTCATTCATTTACCATGGGTGAGAGGCGGGACGACACTATTCACGCACTTATTCACTTCAATTTCAAATAGGCAAACCACACAGTACAAATTATATTGGAAGGAAACCTTCAGGAAGGAACCTGGAGGAGACCCACATGGACATGAGGAGAACATGCACAGAAACCTCAGACAGAGAATACCCTGAGAATGAGAATCAAATAAGGAGACCCATAAGGAGGCAATGCTACCCATTGCAACACTGTAAATATAAATGTGTCAAAAATCAATTACAGAATAATTGATGGTGGAGTGGCTGGCCACTGTATGTCCCCTCATGTCTATGTTACCTTCCTTTTAGTTATGCGGTCATAGCTAGTCTTGGCCGGAGTCCATGCTTGCACTCTGCACACAAAGTACATTATCCTATATACACACATGCACACACACACATATATATACATATACACCTGCTGCTTCTGAGATAGCAGTGATCCTGATCCCTTCTGCTCACCAGACCTGCCTGATCCATTCTGATGCCCTACTTCTGGTTGGAGTTCTCATCAATTGTAAATCACTCACTGCTGCTGAGGATGGACCCCATATGGACAGTCTAAAGACACATGAGATTACTGATAATGGTACCACTTAAAAACCATGGCGGCTTTGGACTGCAATTGATATAAACAGTTTTGCTATGATGGCTAGGACTATAATTGCTATGACAGCTTTAGGACTGCAATTGCCACAAACAGTTTTGCATTCAACTCTCCATCAGTGAACTGTTGATAACTTCAACAAAATAGACTTCATGTGAAAACTATAATGAATTTCCTGGTTACACAATTTGCACCATTTGACTATGTAGTACACAGTTATAGAAGGTAATTATTTTTAATTGCACTATCTGCTGTCACCCAGATGAGGATGGGTCCCTTTTGAGTCTGGTTCCTCTTAAGGTTTCTTCCTCATGTCATCTCACGGAGCTTTTCCTCACCACAGTCACCTCTGGTTTGCTTATAGGGAAAAATGTATATATTTAAAATATATATCTTGGATCTATATATTTTTGTAAAGCTGCTTTGTGTCAATGTCCATTGTTAAATGTGCTATGCAAATAAAATTAAATTGAATCATAGAAACTACTATTCTTTTCTCTCTCTCTCTTTTTTTGTCAAAGTAGCACAAGCTTTTGTTTTCTGAGAGGGTATGAAATAATATGTCCTAATCAATCGTTATGACCATAAATTTATGATGCAGTTGGACAACCTGCTAAAGTAGGACAACTCACATCAAAGCACAACGTCCTCCTTCAGACTGTTTTCTCTGTTTGGAAATTCTCCACCATTTGTTTGCAAGTCTAAATGAAGTGAAGCGGTGCCTCCATTTTAACTTCATCAATGATTAACAGCATAGTTTTTACTGCACTTGTACTCACCAGAGACCACAGCCCCACCCTCTTGTTTTCTATTGGTTCACAGAACAGCAGTTTGCAAATTCAGGTGTCAAAATTTTAGCAACCCAGTCTCACAGAAAAAAATGATCAATCACTGTAGCATGGGGTCAAAGATTGTAAATATTATGGATAAAAAATAAATGTTGGCACCATTACTTCATAAAGTAGATCAACTAACTAATAAAAAAATTTATGCCAACTGTTTCGTAGGAGGGAATATAGTATTTTCTATTTTAAATACGTATTTATTAGTTATAAGATTCAGTTTGATGAAATCAGTACTGTCCAGACTTATAGCTTTATAGCAATGTATGTGTGTGTGTGTGTGTGTGTGTGTGTGTGTGTGTGTGTGTGTGTGTGTGTGTGTGTGTGTGTGTGTGTGTGTGTGTGTGTGTGTGTGTGTGTGTGTGTGTGTGTGTGTGTGTGTGTGTGTGTGTGGGTGTGTGTGTGTGTGGTCCAGTCATGTATAATTAAAACCACTGCTCTTAGATTACTAAGCTGCATGTGTTCACTCAGCCTCTGTCCATTTGCAAGAAAATACTTCTTGCTGTGTTTCATGATAACCAACCGGGCCATATTTTACACCACGGCCACCACACACACCACCATCATTCCAGCCGTGCTATTATTGAACAAAATGGGGAGCACTCAACCATCCAAAAGTGATTGTGAGAGTTTAGAAAATAAACCAGGCAATTTGGACCCCATCTTGAAGAGACCTATCAAATTTCCCAGATGTCTCTCTACTCTGTAAAACATCCATGTTCCTGTGTTTGTTGTCACAGTTCCCCTCTCATTAGCAGTTCAACATTTGTAATAAGCCTGATACAGATCTAGAGAAGCACACAACAATTAGATCCACATTTAGATGCATGCATTAGCAGCTATAGTGGAAGATGGATGAATGAAAAATGGATTGAGAATTAGATAATTTGTAATGTGAGCATTTATGAGGATGTCAGGTTAAATTGTTTTTGCATCATAGAGATGAAAAAAATCCCCACAATTACAAAGCAATACAAAGCAATAGTTTCGTCTCTGTCCCGGCATGTCACAGGTAATGCAGCAGGTGAACAGAAGGAGTAAATATGAATAATGACATTAATGAAATTTATGTTGCAATTAGTGAATAGCTGATTATAAAAAGACTGAGCAAGTTGGATCTGGTCGTCATAGATTTTGCACAGAAACACACAGCGAAAAGCAAAAAATAAATAAATTTAAAAAGTTGTTTAGGATCCCTGCTGAGTGTTTGAATGCAGGTATATAGCGAAAGTTTAAGCGTAAGTGTGAGAGGGTAAAGGGAAATGAGCTGGCATTGAGAAAATAGTTTTTTTAACCCTACCAGACCAGTTCTGTTTAAGGATTGCATCATTCTAAAGCATCACTGTGTCTCAGTACTAAAAGTTATACAAATTAGAGTTCTGTAAAACTAGAGATAAAAGGCCAATTAGCAAGCATGAGCATGTCAATGTGAAGCTTTTCTCTCCATAATTAAACTGCTTCATGTATTCTTAAACAAATAAATGTAACATTTTCAATATACAGTGCATCCGGAAAGTATTCACAGTGCTTCACTTTTTCTACATTTTGTTATGTTACAGCCTTATTCCATAATGGATTAAATTAATTATTTTCCTCAAAATTCTACAAACAATACCCCATAATGACCAATGAAAGAAGTTTGTTAATTTATTAAAAATAAAAACAAAAAAGTACATGTACATAAGTATTCACAGCCTTTGCTCAATACTTTGTTGAAGCATCTTTGGCACCAATTACAGCCTCAAGTCTTTTTGAGAATGATGCTACAAGCTTGGCACACCTATTTTTGAGCAGTTTCTCCCATTCTTCTTTGCAGGACCTCTCAAGCTCCATCAGGTTGGATGGGGAGCGTCTGTGCACAGCCATTTTCAGATCTCTCCAGAGATGTTCAATTGGGCTCAAGTCTGGGCTCTGGCTGGGCCACTCACATTCACAGAGTTGTCCTGTAGCCACTCCTTTGTTATCTTGGCTGTGTGCTTAGGGTCATTGTCCTGTTGGAAGATGAACCTTCGCCACAGTTTGAGGTCCACAGCGCCCTGGAGCAGGTTTTCATCAAGGATGTCTCTGTACATTGCTGCATTCATCTTTCCCTCGATCCTGACTAGTCTCCCAGTACCTGCCGCTGAAAAACATCCCCACAGCATGATGCTGTCACCACCATGCTTCACTGTAGGGATGTAGGGATGGTACTGGCCAGGTGATGAGTGGTGCTTGGTTTCCTCCAGACATGACGCTTGCCATTCAGGCCAAAGAGTTCAATCTTTGGTCAATCTTTGGTCTGAGAGTCCTTCAGGTGCCTTTTGACAAACTCCAGGCAGTCTGTCATGTGCCTTTTACTGAGGAGTGGCTTCCGTCTGGCCACTCTACCATACAGGCCTGATTGGTGGAGTGCTGCAGAGATGGTTGTTCTTCTGGAAGGTTCTCCTCTCTCCACAGAGACATGCTGGAGCTCTGTCAGAGTGACCATCGGGTTTTTGGTCACCTCCCTGACTAAGGCCCTTCTCCCCTGATCACTCAGTTTGGTTGGGCAGCCAGCTCTAGGAAGAGTCCTGATGGTTCCAAACTTCTTCCATTTAAGGATGATGGAGACCTCTGTGCTCATTGGGACCTTCAATGCTGCAGAAATGTTTCTGCACCCTTCCCCAGATCTGTGCCTTGATACAATCCTGTCTCAGAGGTCTACAGACAATTCCTTGCACTTCATGGCTTGGTTTGTGCTCTGACATGCATTGTTAACTGTGGGACCTTATATAGACAGGTGTGTGCCTTTCCAAATCATGTCCAATCAACTGAATTTACCACAGGTGGATTCCAATCAAGTTGTAGAAACATCTTAAGGATGATCAGTGGAAACAGGATGCACCTGAGCTCAGTTTTGAGTGTCATGGCAAAGGCTGTGAATACTTATGTACATGTGCTTTTTTATTTATTTATTTATCTATCTATTTATTTATTTATTATATATAAATTTGCAAAGATTTCAAACAAACTTCTTTCATGTTGTCATTATGGGGCATTGTTTGTACAATTTTGAGGAAAATAATGAATTTAATCTATTTTGGAATAAGGCTGTAACATAACAAAATGTGGAAAAAGTGAAGTGCTGTGAATACTTTCCGGATGCACTGTACGTATTTTCTCTATAGATCAGAGCCCCCTAATTAAACAGCGACGCCAGCGTGCAGAGAGATCACCCATAAAAAAAAACACAGTTTTCACTGCGAGTTAATTCCCGGCAGCTGATCATGACTTTAAAGCCTGTTGTGTTTGTGGCTTCAATAAAAAAAGGGGCATTTTGAAAATGGCACCTTTTAACCCAGTCAGCGAGTTATTAATTTCAAGAGAGATAGAAAACGAGAGAACGACACTTTAGAGCTTTTCTAACGTAAATGATAAGAAGAAATGAATTAGTTTTCATGGACATTTCACAAGATTAAACCTTACTCTAATTGGATCAAAAGTACAAGGTGTCATTCTTTAATAAATAAACAAATTGTTTGTCAAATTGTTGTGGTATAAGTGGAATAAAACACTTCAGGACATGATGTTATTTAAGCAATATTGTATGAGCAACATTTATACTGAATATCTGCATGGCTGTAATACGTTATATGTGTCATGAGTAATCACAGCCGGGCAGATATTCAGCATAATACGATTGTGTGATATTGCTTTTATACAACAGTTCCATAAACAAGAAATTAATGCAAAGTAAGTGACATTTTGCACACAATATGGCCAAATGTTCTGTTTATTTATCCTAAAGAATCTACACCAACTTTATAACCCGCCGGCTAGCTAGCTCATGTTGATTTGTACATTCCCGTTAAAGGTGCTTCCGGTGAAATGATCTTACCTTCTTCCTTTTCATCTTCATCTGATGAGGGTTCATATTTAGACTTAGAGGATACATTCATGAAAATATACTCGTCAACAAAAAGAAACGTCCCTTTTTCAGGGGACTGTATTTTAAAGATAATTTTGTACAATTCAAATAAAGCTTTACAGATCTGTATTAGGGTTTAAACAACAACAAAAAAGGTTTAATCAATGTTTTTCATGCTTGTTCAATGAACAATAAACAATTATTGCACATGCACCTGTGGAACAGTCCTTAAGATCACAGTTACAATGACTTAGGACACTAAAGAGACCTTTCTACTGACTCTGAAAAATCCCAGAAGAAAGATGTCTAGGGTTCCTGCTCACCTGCATGAACATTCCATAGGCCTGCTGCAGGCAGGCATGAGGAGTGCAGATGTGGCCAGAGCAATAAACTGCGATGTCTGTAATGTAGACAGTGCTACAGGGAGACAGAAAGGACAGCTGATCGTCCTTGCAGTGGAAAATTACATGTAACCATGTGTCCCCCCAGACATAATCGAGAACTTGAAAATGCCTTGGTGGAAGAGTGGAGTAACATCTCAGCGCAAGAACTGACAAATCTGGTGCAGTCCATGAGGATGAGACGCATTGTAGTACCCCACTGTTCAGGGACTCATTATACGATTTCTGTTCGTCAAATATCTGTGAATCTTGTTCAGGTATTGTCTCAGTTGTTGAATGTTTTTATGTTAATACAAACATTTACACATATTAAGAAATTTGCTGCAAATAAAAGCTCTCTTATAAAATAAAAGTAAGAGGACGTTTAATTTTTTTGCGGAGTACAGTATGATTTGCCATGTCCACTGATGATGTCACTAAGACTACTGTACTGACGAGTGATACACACAATCAAACATCAAAGTGTGGTTACACTAAATATAAGCACTCTTGGTATTCTGCTCGACCAATCAGATTAGTGGACTACATATTAATGAGCTACACATGCTACTCCTGAGATACCAGAGATCTTGACCCCTTCTGCTCTCCAGACCTGCCTGATCCATTCTGATGCCCTGCTTCTGGTTCGAGTTCTCATAAATTGCAAAATCACTCACTGCTGCTGAGGATGGACCCCATATGGACAGTCTAAAGACACATGAGATTACTGATAATGGTACCACTTAAAAACCATGAAGACGGCTTTGGACTGCAATTGCCACGAACAATTTTGCACTCAAGTCTCCATCAGTGAACACTTGATAACTTCAAACTTCAAACTAGACTTCATGTGAAAACTATAAGGAATTTCTTTGTTACACAGTTGCACTTTTTGACCATGTAGTATACAGTTATAGAAGGGAATTATTTATAATCGCACTTCCAATCTGTACAATCTGCTCAAACACATCAGGTTCCAATGCTTCAACTTCCACTATAATACCACTGTCAGTGGGCTTATCATCTCATACATTGCTAACTCCAGTGTTTGCCGTCTCTCGCTACATTGGATTTTTCATTAATATGACAGTGAAACTTGACCAAATTCTATCAGAACTATAAAAATACAGCCAAGAAATTGGCACCAGAATCACTAAGCATGACAAACATTTTTAATCCAAATATATTTAATGCATTTCAGGATGCACTTTTCCCTTACTGCTGGTAATTCAACCATGACCTTAAGATACCCTGTATTATTATTATGTTGAGTTACATTTCATTGTTAGGTTTATTTCATTCAAACGTTCACATTCAGGATGAATTAATATTTTTTGTAACCAATATGGAAAACTTAGACACACTGTATTGATACACAATTTATAATGATTAGATAGCTGGATATAAAAAGAGAAGAACAACATATATTATTATGTCTAATATTAATAATAAGCCAAAATGCAACAGTAAAATTACACTGAAGGGTTTTGAGAGCAATTTGATAAATGTCTGGCATTAACAATTCCAAATCAATTTAGCCAACATGCCCTCATGCTGCTTCTATTCATATTCATAGCTTGCTGCATGCTGGAGCTAATTATTGAGCTATAACAGAAAGAGCAGGGTTATGACAATCCTGGTAGGTTGTAATGTGTGGTGGCAAATCAGATAAGGCAAATGGAGAGATGGAGAGATGGGGAGAGAGAGAGAGAGAGAGAGAGAGAGAGAGAGAGAGAGAGAGAGAGAGAGAGAGAGAGAGAGAAAGAGAGAGTGTGTGAGTGAGAGAAAGAGAGAGACTGAGAGAGAGACTAAGTATCCTTCATATTCAGTAAGTGCTTTATCCTGGTCAGGGTCACAATGGATCTGGAGCCTATCCTGTAAACACTGGGCACAAGGCATACCTTTGCACACCCTCGCACACACACATACACACACACAAACACACACACACCTCAAGTAAATTAACTATATGACCAAAAGTATGTGTCCTGCACAGAGCCCTGACCTCAGACCCACTGAACA
Source organism: Ictalurus punctatus (assembly GCF_001660625.3). Taxonomy (NCBI): domain Eukaryota; kingdom Metazoa; phylum Chordata; class Actinopteri; order Siluriformes; family Ictaluridae; genus Ictalurus; species Ictalurus punctatus. Next base: position 10,154,463 of record NC_030417.2, read on the forward strand.
CCTTTGGGATGAACTGAAACTGGAGCCTCCTCGCCCGACCTCAACCTCACTAATGCTCTTGGAGTTGAATGAACACAAATCCCCACAATCCTCCTCCAAACCCTAGTGGAACGCATTCCCTGACAAGTTGAGCTTATTATAACAGCAAAGAGGGACTATATCTGGAATGGGATGTTCATCAAGCACATATGGGTGCGGCAGTCAGGTGTTCACATACTTTTGGCCATATAGTGTATCCACCTACATGCATTTTTTAGGAGATGGGAGGAACTTAGAGAACCATGAAGAAACCCACAGGGATATGGAGAGAACATGAGAATACTCCACATAGACAGTCACCCGAGTTCAGGATCGAACCAGGGACCCTGGAGCTGGGTTTAAGTTTTTTTCATAGGTCTAAAAGGGTTCCATTTGGACAAACTCTGTAGGAGTGTTATATCTGGAACGTTTATTGCTTCCCCCCCAGAAGGACATGTTGCTTCACAAATCATCACATACGTCAAAATTTTAAATTACAGTTGAATTTTTTTTGATTGATTGATTTATTTATTACGTTTAGATTGGTGGAGAGATTATCAAAGCATGATGCAATGACATCTTTAATATGTCCTGAGTATTGTGAAACTTTTTAAAAAAACCGTTTTTGCAATACTTTTGAAATCTGAAATTCTATACAGTATATTATACAGTATGCACTGTGTAATATATATATATATATATATATATATATATATATATATATATATATATATATATATATATATATATAAACATTTTAACAAAGAGATTGTGTTTTGGGTTTTCTGTCTGTCAGTGAAAAAGTTGGATATTTTGATGAGTCTAATGTGCACAGCTTTGTATTAATATGTACAGTATAATTATAGCATGAAGCAGGCCACTCACAGAGTTTATGCTGTGTGTTCCTCTGGATTTGACAACTTTACTCAAAGATTTCACCAACAGCCATAAAATGAAAAATGCATCCATCCTGTGGATCACATCGCACATTATTTATGTCCTTCTTCATCTTCTTCTTTTTTTTTTTTTTTTTTTTTTTAAGTGTGGACTCACAGTTAAATTATTGCCTGATCCTAACTTTACTCAACGGTGTGACCGTCTCAGATCTGGTTTGTTGGAGACAATTAGAAAGCGATGCTTTCTACATTCACACCAAACACATTTGCTATGCCAAATGTGAGCACCAATATCCTTATGGTTCGAAACCTAACCAGAATCGTTGACAGAAAGTAGAAAATTGCTTCTCCAGTTGGTCCTCACAATTACACACACACGCACACACACACACAGTGTGTTGGAATGAGACAGATCAAATAGCAAGTCCAGTAATTGGGTGAAAACCTAAATCTGCGTCATGTGTATGCAACACTGGCCTGAATTGTGTGGAGTAAATATTGAGGGAGTGCTGCTTTCAGAACATATTGTACCGGTCACCATTTGAACTGGAGTACACAGAGAATTATCATAATATGTCTGTGCGTGTATGTGTGAGAGACGGATTATAAATGACACCGCCTTTCCAAAACCCGAGATGACACTGCATCCTGATGTTTGGACCGTCAGATGTTCAAGAGATGATCCACTATTGCGATTTTAAATTTTCAGTCGTATTTTGTTTCTCTTTAGCGTTCCTCTCATCCCTGCTCAACACAGCAACACTTTTGGTACAAAGTGAATTAGATTTCACATACACATGTTTTAGTCGTTGAAATGAAAAAGCTTGATGTCAGTCACATGCGTGAACCTGTAGTGAATTAGATTTGCAATATATTTGATAGAATCTATGAAATCAGATGCTCAGTTCCAGATAGCAGAGGACTCCTGATCAAATGTGGTTCTGTTTATGCACATAAGGGTCAGTTATGGTAATATGAAGTGGTTCATGGTCCCAACATGGCACTTGAAATCTGAGCCAAAAATTTCCCAAATGAAGTAGAATCTTTTATGAGACGTCTGTAGGATCTGCTCTGAGACTTCGTTCTCATCAAGTCTGAGCTATAGTTTAAAAATCTGATGAGTTTATCAGCAGTATGTGAGCCAGATGAAGTGGTAAATGTGGGCCAGCTCAGGGTCATTACTCATTTGCCATCAGTGGTGTGCGCTGACTTGCCAATTTTCTGATTCAGGAGGCACGACCAAGTTGTTTGTTTTAATGTGTTACATAAGGACGACGGGGTGATGCGACCCGACTCAAAGCAGATCTTATTGTCACCATCGCAAAGCTGATGACAACATTTGCAGTATTTTCTAACAATCATACATTTTTATTTATTAAAGGAAGACCTGTCGTTTTTTTCTTCATCAGTTTATAGTTAATGTTGTGGACTATCTTGAAAACTGTTATCACTACAAACCCAGCCATTCCTTCATTTTCTCAATATGATATGACAAAATGTGACAAAAAAAAATGCTCAAAGATTTTCCTGTGGTGGAAAAATGGCAAGGTACAACATTACCTTGAACTGTTACAAAGCTGAGAAACTGGAGAATCCTTCAAATAAGGTTACATAAGTATCTCCCTACAACAGTTAAACTTTATAAAACCACATTTTTAAAATCTGTTTATTATTAGCCTTAGCTATACCCGGGGCATGAGGCAGGGGACACCCTGGATGGGGTGCCAACGCATTGAAGGGCACAATAACACACACTACAGACAATTTAGAGATGCCAAATCAGGCTACAACACGTTTTTGGACTGGGGGAGGAAACCGGAGTACCTGGTGGAAACCCCACCATGGACACAGGGCAGTATATAGTTAATATATACACAAGTTAACACCTATTAAACACCTTCTGACCAATCAGCTGTAATACAAGGATAAAATAATTCAATCAGTTATATGGAGTGTAAATACATATATAGGAGCCTATTATGAAGTGATCTCAATGTCTAATCTCAAAAACAACTTAAAACCAGCTCAAATGGCAACATGTCTGGATATAAACGCTTGACAATGCTTGTGTCCTACGTGTGTAGTTTAATGTTGATGTGCTTGATAACCCATATTGGTTCAGGGTTACAAAACACTCTTCAATTGTAAGATTGTATCAATCATAGATTCATTCCTTCATGAGTAGTGTTCGTAGCACTACAAAGTATTAGTGCTATCTTGGGTTTAGTCTACACTTGCACTAGTGATAAGTCACTTGTGCCACTTGTAAAGTAGTTTGTCTTGTCCATGTGTAGTGATTGATGCTGCTGTCGCTAATCACAGTCTTGAGGCTCTTGTATCACCGTCAGCTCCGGTAATAGCTCTCATGTAACCTTTAAACCTATCAAAAGGTATGTTTGCGTATGCGGTTTTCTGTTTGCGTACACGGCATTTTGTGGGCAACAGATAATTACTTGAATCGAAATAGAACTGTTTTTAAGTAACTAATTTGAGTTACTTAAACTGTAATCATCTTTACACAAACACACAAATCACACACGGAAACACTAACATTAAAGATTAAAGAACACACTAACAATAAAATATACCTCCTTAAAGGATCTCACCTTTTCTAGGAAAGAATAATTATATTATAATATATATATATATATATATATATATATATATATATATATATATATATATATATATATATATATATAAATAAAATGTGTGTGTGTGTACGCTCAGATCTACAGGTGTGGCTGTGTCCCCTAGCGTGTAAAGGTCTAATCGCCTCATTTGTCTACCGCATACCACAACAAAACACAAAAGCTCAGGGTGAAAATTTTAAGCTTTTTTGTAAGCCTCTGTGCCCTATGCTCTCCACATTTTTTGTTGAGTCATGGTCATTGATCATTGAAAATCAATTTGCATTTTTCCCCCTCGAGAGGTGATGCACTAGAGCACGCTTGCGGTCTTGCTTACCAACACAAAGACAAAATTGCCAGTGCTGCAGCGTCTAAAAATAGCAGTCCTACTATGACACGGTCATCCTTCCGTAACTAGAGGCCTCTTCACACTGCGGCTGCACACTCTGCTCCTTCAAATATGTCCAAATAAATTCCGAGCTCATAGGTGCGAGGTCAGCATCTCCCTGATGGGCACATGAATCACTGCAAACCAGGCTGAGGCCTCAAGTCTCAGCAAAAGTATAGGGTCACGTTTTATATTTGCCTATCGTGTTCCAGTAATAATAATAATAATAATAATAATAATAATAATAATAATAATAATAATACAACATAAATGTAAAAAAAATTGCAATGCATTATGGGGTTAGGATGTTTAACAGGACAGTTGTGGGTTGGGTAAGAGAAATCAATTAGTGTAAAACAGTTACAAAAGAGCTTTTTCTGGAACACTTTGCCTCGCTGAAAAGAAGCAAAATAGAAAACACACTCAGCTTAGTTTTTTTTCCCCTGATGCACAAACCATCAGGAGTTCTAAAAGCTCACACACAAGTTGAGATAACTACACTTTTGTCGTGCTGTTACCAAACAACTGAACATGAAACCAAACTTTCTTTCAAGGTCGCTAGGATACAGTTAAAACAAATAGCCTTTTAATGTAAAGGGGCAGGACTGGGAGACTTTGTTCTGGCTGAAAATATAAACGGAAGTCTCAAACGAAAAGATAGAGACACTGTATGGCAATATTAACATTTTTAGGTGTCTTTGAAATTATACGGAGTATAACAGGTCTATAATTTTTTTTAAACAACATTACAACCAGGTGCATAAATGAATAAATGTGTTATTTAATGAATACACTCACCAATCCTGTGGCAGTGCGGTGAAATCCAAAAAAAAAAAATCATGCAGATACAGGTGAAGAGCTTCAGTTAATGTTCACATCAAATATCAGAATGGGGAGGAGGTGATCTCTGGGAGTTTAACTGTGGCATGGATTTTGGGGCCAGATGGGCAGGTTTGAGTATTTCTATAATTGCTGATCTCCTGGGAATTTCACACAGACCAATCTTTAGATTTTAGACAAAATGCAGCGAAAAACAACAACAACACACATCCTGTGAGCAGACAGTCTGCAGGCTGAAACACCTTATTGACTCAGACTGGTTTGAGGTGACAGGAAGTCTGTAGTAACTCAAATAAGCACTATTTACAAGTGTCCTGAGCAGACTCACCCAAACTGGACCGTTGAAGACTGGGGGGGGTGTGTTATTTTTTTCCCCTGATGTGCAACTGTCCAGTTTTGGCCAGTCTGTGCCCATGATAGCCTCAGATTCCTGTTCAAGACAGAAGTGTAACCCAATGTGGTATTTTCTTGTAGCCCATCCACATCAAGGTTTGATGACTTTCTGCTCAGCATGGTTGTAAAGAGTGATTTGAGTTACTATATCCGTCCCGGCAGCTCAAACTACTCTGGCCATTTCCCTCTGACCGCTCTTATCAATTCCACCCACAGAACTGTTGCTCACTCAATGTTTTTTTTTTGTACCATTCTGTATAAACTCTAGAGACTGTTGTGTGAGAAAATCCTAGGAGATCAGCAGTTTATGAAATACTCAAACCAGCCCGTCTAGTATCAACAGCCATGCCATGGTAAGTCACATGACTGCATGATTTTTTGGGGGGTTTTTTTGTTTGCATTGCACTGCTGCTTCCTGATTGGCTGATAAGATAACTGTGTGCAGGTGTTCCTAATGAAGTGTAAATCAATCAATAAAACAGTGTACTTATGATCTGGCCAAGCTTCAATATGAACAACATGAAGTGTTTGAATCCTGATATACATCCACTCACATACAGGTGGATTTCAATAGGAAACAAGCTAACGTGAGGGTTAGGAAGTTCTGTGTTGTTAACACAGACTGTTGACTTTCCCCCCAAGAGGAGCTTGTCCCCATTCTCCACATACATCTTGCTGCCCCACTACCCTCAATTCTTAGCCTCAAAAGAACACTGATGACAGACTGGCAATTGGGGTGGGAGCTGAGAGAAAAAAAACAAAAACAAATCAGAGACCAGAGGAGGGAAGAAGAGGGATTCCTTGATGGCTGAAAAATAGGCTACTACAATGACAGTAACTCAAACAGGAGATAAATGAGCCCTTAGCTAAAAGTGCTCAGAGTCTGAACACAGTGTACGTGCTTATATCTGTAATGAGTTTAAACCGGTTTCATGGACTGCAAATGACCGCAAGTGTGTACTGTTTACCAAGCCTTCAGAAAAATGCCTCCGCTGCTTTCCATATTCAATATGCCTCCTGTTTTCCATATTAATGGCTAACACATCGAACATCATGCAGCTGCTTGAAGCACTCGAGAATGACTACCAAGTAGAACACAATCTGATGCAATTATCTGATTAAATAGCCAAGATAAAGAGTGCAATGGTACTGACCATGGCAATAAATAGGTTCTTCATTTTGTTCTTCATGTAAAATAAATAAAAATAAATAAATAAATAAATAATGCGAATGTCTGACAGTCTTTCTGGAGAAACCTTTCAAGTTTCTGAGTAGGACTCGACAACAGTTTCTCCCTATCAGAAGAAATTACAAGCTAAAACCTTTTCAGGAAAATAGAATCCACAACCCCCCCCCCCCCCCCCCCCCTTAGCATCATAGTTTGAATTCAACTTCGATTTCAACATTTTTAACATCAGACTGTCACAAAGCACCTTTATAGAATTCTGGATGTCCCTAACAAGTAAACCAGTTGCACCAGTAGCAACATCAGGGAGAAACCTTGAGAGGAACCTGACTCAAAGGGGAACCTGCCCTGTCCTGTTCTGGGTGACATCAGTTACTGGGAATATAAATGATAAATCATTACTCTTGTACAACTGCAAACTATAAAGTCAGCTTGTGAAATTATTGCTTGAAGCTAGCATGAGACATAGGGCATAGGTCTTGAAAAGTTTCAAATACCAGGTAAACAACTGAACAAAATTCAATTAGCCTTCGATAAACTTTGAAATTAAAATCGTTCTTTGTAGTGGACTCAAGAGTTCCATGTGATAATATATAAGATGAATTTACACAGTAAGGTACTCCAGGTTAATCAGTCTTGATATTCACATAAATAATAACCAATCCCAGCTGCAGCCAATGCTCTCTAATAGAAAAGCCAGCAGAGCATGACTGTAATTGCCAGTACTGAATACTGCATCTCTCACGCTCTCTCTCACACATGCGCACACGCACACATTATTACTCTATAAGTCCTGCAGCTACAAAAAACTATCGCACATTTGGATAAGTACTTTCTGGACCCAGTAGCACTTATAGCACTTATAAATCTTGAGGAAAGAAACAGCACTGTAGCGCAGCTGTTCAAGAGTCTAACCTTTAACCTTCACTTGATGACAGTTTAATGATCATAAATTGGCCCCTGAAAAAGGCTAATGCAGCACAATCTGTTTTCTACAAGTAGCACAAACCAAATTATCCTCAATAGCCATGTTCATCAACGTGCAGCAATCATGTGAGCTCCAGCATCCACATGAAAGAATCTGGATTTCATCATCAAAACAATGGGAGACTCAAAAAAGTCAAATGAATGAATGAATAAACCGCTTCTTGTTTAAGGCTGCATGAGCTCCTTTCATGTACTGTAGTACTGGGATTCTCAGCTTAAAAAAAAGTTTCATACTTCAAAGTCTGACAACCACACGCTAGTAACACAACAGCTAATGTGCATGACAGCTAATCACCAGATCGGCAATCTGCACTTGAGGATCCTAGGTTTATTATATGCTAAGCATATTACAAGCCAGAACACCAGGTAGGAGATCAGAGCTTTGCATTATCCATCTAATGCATACTAATACAGCCGGAAAAAAAAAAACCTCTCCTGATTGAATTGTACGTGCAGAGATGCATATAAAGCATGTACAAGGCTCGTGAGGGATTTGTTGTGCTAGTTGAGATGCAGCTCAGCCAGCAAAACCACTCGTGCAAAGTAACAGAGTGAATACACGCTTCAGAGAGCAATCTAAGTTTTATTTTCAATAAAACAAAGACTCTGTTGCCTAACTAAAATACAAAAATATGGGCTCCAAAAAAGAAATGAGGATAAATGTACATTTTTGCGTGTTGTCATAAAAGAAAAGCCAGACGTGTGTAAAGGTCGCCGTGTTTAGATTGCAGTCTTTACGCAGTGGCGCGTGACCTCCGCGACTCGTCTTTAACGCTATAGCTTTGGGAGTTTAAAAAAAAGAAGAAGAAATAAAAAATTTATAATAAAACATAAGAAAGGAAGAATCCGGAGCGCACCAACAGCCACAATCCGTTCCAGCGCCTGTGCGGCTCGGGTGAACTTCCCAGCGTCCAATATGGGCTATGATCAATGGCCATGGTTTTACTCTGTTGAAGCAAGGTCCGTGGTGTTCGGAGTGCACCAGATCACACGGCACGAGCCCAAAAGGGCGTTGTCTTTGCAAACAGTGAGCTTTAAAATCAAAAGCGCACATTCCTCAAAAGTCTTGCATGAAGGGTACGAGAACCCCTTGCCGCAGGCGCGTGCGCAGTCCCGATACTGTGTCCGTGATGCTTTTCTCAACAACAACAAAAAAGAAATAAAAATAATTAAAAATAAAATAAAATAAAAAAAAAAAAACACAAAAAACTCGACCTCGCAAATCCGTTCATTGTTTTCCGTCGAGCAGTGAAAGCTCCTCCAGAATTCCGCTGGCGTCCACGCGCCTCCGCTCGCGTATGAGCTCCTCGAGGCTGCGGAAGACGAGCGTGTGCACTGTGCTCTCTGAGAGGTGCACCTTGAGCAGGTAGCGCTGGCCGGCTGAGTGCGCCTCGCCGCCCGCCTTGAACTCGCGCTTGCCGAAGCGGCACCACGCGGCGAAGCTCTCCGAGCTCGTCCAGCACACGTCGGCGTGGTTTAGCCCCAGATGGCCGCTCGCGTTGCGCACCACCAGGTCGGGCGGCAGCGGCCGGAAGCGGTAGCGGTCGTTAGCGATGCGCCCGCGGCGGCCGCCGCTCACGTCAAACAGACTGTCCTTCCGGATCTCGCCCTTGTGCAGGTGGATCACCTGGTCCTCGCCTTCGAACACGGCCCAGTGCGGCGCCTGAGCGCTCGCCACCAGCTCGAGCACGTCGCCCGGCTTGCACATGGAGAGCAGCGTGGGCACCGGGTACACGCGCAGGTCCTCGCGCGCGCGCACCTTGGAGAAGATGCATTCGTGACAGCAGAAGGCCGAGTACTCGAGCTCATCCAGCGTGTCCACGACGCCTTCCTCGTCCGGGCTGCGCTCGAGCGACCGGTCGTCAAGCTCCTCCTCGTCGTCGGAAAAGAAATACGCGACGCCGACGCGCAGCTCGTCCTTCTCCACGCCCGACGGATCCCCAGTGGGTAGCTCGCTATAGCTCAGGTGTGTGATCCGGTCCAGTTGGTTGCCCATCAAGGACGGGAGAGGCACGCGAGAGGCATGGAATGCTGCTTCTGCAATCCCGCCACACAAAAAATACGCATAACAGATCAGTCTCATGGTCATGCACTCAGATATGTAAACAAGTCACTGCGCCTGGAGCGAACTACAAAATAAATAGCGACTCAATAGCCTATTTGACATCACACACACACACACACACACACACACACACACACACACACACACACACACACACACGCATATCTGCTCTTCGCTGCCTTTAGAAAAATGTAGATCTTACACTAGACCTGAACACCTGTACAGCTCTTTTCGTATCCACACTCAGAACGCATGAAGCCTCATGTCTGAAATGAATACCTGCGTATTTCCGGGCGCGCACGGCTAATTGATCTTCCTCTCCATGCGTGTTTCACTGTCCTCTATTCCATACAAAAGGTTCCCCCCCCTTCGGTAACTCTCTCCAGGTCTTCGCTGCTCAGAGCTAAAACTACTCTTCAACTCGACGCACCGCCTCACTTTAAATAGAAGTGAAAACTCCGCCCCCGAGTACCAAACCCCTCCCCTCTGCGAAGCTGATTGGCTCCTTGACCGTATTGTTTAAGACGGAGCGCATTGCTCATCATACTAGAACAGGTTTATCATATGTGTAGTCAGTCTACAGCAGTGTTTCCCAATCCTGCTGCAAGAGTCTCTCTGTAGTCTGCACTGCACATTTAGTGTTTCCCTGTCTCATCACTTTTATTTAACCACTATAAACATAAGCACACTAATGTGGAGTGCAGTACAACTCCAGGATTTGGTCTGGGGACAAAAAAGCACCCTCTGGCACACTGAAAACACCATAACAATATAAACTACATCGTCTAGGCTATTGCAAGCGTGAATATTTTAATTATGTAATTATACTTTTTGTGGATCTGTCTTTCATAATATTTGTATATATTAAATTATGTATGTATTAAAGCAATACACCTCGAATGTTTCCAATTAGCCATCATTATTTTGCTTGAACTACTAGATTTTACCGTGTTGATTCATGTGTGTAGACTACACATCGCATTCGTACTGGCATTTTACAGCTTAGTCAATTCAATATCACTTCAGCATAGATGTGTCACTCACAGCAGTGTCCTCTTCACAGGCCTACTAATTTAAGTACAGCCCCTGTATTTAAATGTGCATTCAAAAATACACATATTTCACATATTAAAAGGTTAAATTCAGCTGAACCTTTGCTTCTCAGGATAGAAAAAATACTATCAAGAGCTGTTTCTCCTTATAGGACCATGCAAGCAGAAACATTTCAAAATGTGGTTGACATTTCTGTGTGTGCATGGAGTCTTTATGTATGAGAAATGAGTGGTAAAGAAGGAGAAACAGAATGACAAAAAAGATTGTGCACCTGTTCTGAAAAGGACACAAGGAAGTCTAATAAAAACACCAGTCAAGATATATGAATTCTCTGTGGGTGCAAAGCAGTGACAGAGTGAATATGTCGACTGCTGTACATACGTTGATACTACATTGTACTTACTTCACACTGGAGAGCTAAAATCAAGCCTTATTCTTTACTCAAGTACCTGCATAAGGCATGAACAGTTAACTGCTTGTAAATATTTTGTTTATTGAAGTATTGTCTAAGCCATATATTATAGTACATACAGTTGAGGTCACCAGTTTACATATGCCTTGCAGACTCTGCAAAATGTTAATTTTGAACAGCATAAATCGTTATTATTTAGTTTGAATATCTTTTTTTTTTGTTTAATACTGCCCTTCAAAAGCTACATAAGATATTTACATGTTTCCTAGAAAACAAAATAATAATTAGGAGATAAGGAGTCTCCAGTGTCAGAGCTTTGTAACAATGGTAAAATTGTTCCTTTAAGTTTTTAGGATAGATGGCTCTTCAGTTTTTCTGTAACATGACAATCTTATTAACCTCAAGAGAACAAGGGAACATATATTGTAATGGACTAAATGTACAATGTGTTCTTTAATTAATACAAAATTGCTGTTATAACACAAATATACCATTTCAGTAAGTGCTCTTATTGGAAAGTAATTCACTTTGAGGTGGTAAAAGTAAGTCAATTTCATATTGTTTATGCTGTTGTTCATTATTTTCCTATAACAGCATGACCCCCAAGTTGTATTCCTTACTTAATAACTAATTTTAAAAAATATGAAGTACCCATGCTGTATGTACATACAGAGTGATAGTTACATGTGGAATAGGTAATTCTTTATCACTCACTGTACTGTATGTATATGTAATAGGGCAGGTATGGTGGTGCAGTGGGTAGTGTTAATGTATGTGTGGCATTTCTGTGCATGTTGTTTTTCCTCCTGGGCTCTCCAGTTTCCTCCCACCTAAAACATGTCAGGAGGTGGATACTCTAAATTCCCCTTAGGAATGAATGTGTGTGTACATGGTGCCTTGCAACGGACTGGCATTTCATACAGGAAGTATTTCCATGTCATTCCTGGGATAAGGAACTCTCCATGACCCTGAAAAGGATTAAGCACTTACTGAAGATGAATACAGTATATTAAATACACAGTATATCCTTGAACCATAATGACATGAATAGAATAATACTATGTAACATTCAATACATATTATATACAATACTTATTCAACATTCACTTGACATGAAATAGTTTTTTAATAGTCCATATAAGGATCTTAGAACAGGTATTAAAACATACCTGGTATAATTTTATGTTTTTAGTGTGCACATTGTAGGACATAAGACCTTTTTCTTTTCTCATGTTTATTTGGTAGCAGTCAGGAATCTAGCGTTGTGAAGTACAGTTTTGTTTCTTTGGCTTGGTGGTTTAGTTTGGTTTTTATAGCTTAGGATGTTTGTGTGAACATATTCCTATCTCAGGGAAATAAAACCTTAATTGGCTTATACTTGGCAATGCAGCAGTACAGATTAGAAGGATGCATCCATTCTTATAATAGGAGTTTGTTGGTACAGCTCAAGAGGCTTCAGGGAAGCGTTGTCCTTTTTAAAGTGCACCTCAAGGGAATCGGAACAAAATTTGAAAAGATCAGATGCGACATCATGTTAAACCGAGTGAGCAGGGAATGTACATTAAAAGTCATTCATTTGAATGCAAAAAATGCTCGAGAATTTAAAAATCATCTCATCAGACTCTATGAATAGGTATACCATGCTCGGAGAGCTGTGTGACATCATTTTTTAAAAAAAAAATTAGATTAATTACAAATGCACACAAATTCACCCACTGTTTCCTTCTACAAGACTATATAAAACACTAAGAGTTCTTATAACACATTAAATGTGTCTTAACACCAAGAACACCTTCTTTCACACCTCATTACAGGCGTCTTATACTGATTTAAGATATTTATAGCATGAATGCTGAGCAACACGTTCTATGATGCCTCTGTTCATAAAACTTTACGCCCGTGCTTATATTGGAATTGCCTTGTAAGCATCTTTATAAACTCTTAATGCCCTGTAAAAGGTCCAGTGAAGTATTCTAATTAATTCCTTGATGATTATAAACAAGTTGTGAATTGTCATCTGCATAGTGCTAGCACTGTTATAACAGATAATAACCTGTGCACAATGATAAAGATTATTATTATAAAAAATGATAAAAGCAAAGATAAATTGATATATTGTAACAGTTCAATATACAATAGATCAAATATAATACATTAATTCTGATTATAAGTGTGCATATAAGCACTGGAACAAATAAAATACAGCAATAATTGGGCAATACTAAAAGATTATTACTGTCTGTATTAATGCATTAATAACTAACAAACCTACTAGGCCATACGTTATTACATTAAGTATTTTCAGGGAAACCAAAACACAAAACTGAGTGGTGCACTGGAGCTTTCACTTACCTAGTGCGCTACCTAATACATTTCATAATTGTCCAAGGTTAGATGTGCAATTATTAGATAGGAATTAATGTCTTATATGTGTGTCATGGTACTGAACTGATAGCTAATTTATGAAGAATTCAAAATCATTCAAGAATTCAAGATCTAAACTGACAGAAAGATACATAGGTAATTTGGTACATTGCAACACTTTCTATAATGTCCTCCCAATTTAGACTAAAAGAACACACCAGGCTTAATCCAGTAAAGCTAATTTGCTTGAATTGTTTCCTCCTGATCTAGGCCTCTAAAAAACATGCCACATTTGTCGACCTGCTGTTATATATGACAATTCAAATGAGTGTTTTTTGCTTTGCAGATCTGCGGTGTGAGCATGTATAGGGACGTCACTGTGCATTTATCCACCATGTTTCTGCTGTGAATGTCTGTGTATTTGTGGAGTCTATCAGAATATGACTGTGAGAGGGTGAGAGAGACTTTATAGAGTCAGGGTGTTGTTTGATCAGAGTTAGAAGCCTAGCACCTTTCTAAGGGCATGGCATTAACACATACGCTTCAAGCCTGGATAGACAAATGAAAAGTGACGTCTCAGTGTGCCGCAGATGTGCTTCCACACTAGCAACACTCGCATGAGTCATTTTAATTCAGTTGAATTTGGAAAATGCTTTCCATATTAGAGCAACATTTATTGTGACGGACGTAATACTTCACATTTTTATGAATTACTTTAATAGTCTGTGTCCATACATCCACATTGGAAATATATCCTGTACATTTACTTCAGTGCATTTACATTTGTATATTTTTTCATGCATATTTTTGTGTTATATACATATTTTCAATTACTCTGCCATTCTTTTTCACCATCTTTGTGTTTACTGTATTATTGATATAGTGTGTGTTATGTAAATCTACATTTTGGATTGCATAAGTATTTACCCCAGTTGCTATTAAAACCTAAATTACGTCTGGTGCAAATAGTTGAATGGATTTCAACTTTGCACAATTAAAATGTCACATGATCTAATATAAATACACTTGTTCCTGAAAGGCCCCGAGTTTGTTAGGGAACAAACAGCATTGCAAAGACCAAAGAGCTATTAAGACAAGTCCAGGGCAAACATTTACGTTTGTTTATTAAAAACTTTTAACTTCCTGCAGAGCCTCATTAAATACATATTTATTTATTTTTTTAATGGAAAGAATATGGCACAACCAAAATCAGTGACCAGGTAAGGAGGGAATTACTCAGAATAGTGATAATTCAAATAAATTCAATTAAATTTCCTTATATACCACTTTTAACAATGGACATTGCCATGAAGCAGCTTTACAGAAATCAATTTAGATTTTAAAAATCTAATGACCAAAGAGGAGAAGGTGGAAAGGAAACAATGTGAATGACCTCTTCTAGGGAGAGTCAGGATTGTGCCATATCCTTTCCATTTTTTAATAACTGATTTAATGTGTTTCACAACAATGATGTGAATAGTCATAAAATAAGTTATGTTATAGTCTTTTGCATTTTCTTCAAAATTAAATCCATTTCAGGTCCAGTTTGTAACACTACAAAATGTAGAAAAGTTAAAGGGAGGACAAATACATACGCAAGCATGTTATGTAGTACCTGTAGTGTTTGTATTGTTCATATTTGCATTTATATTCATATTATTTGAATATTTTGTTAATCTACTGTATTTTACACCAACCCTCCCAAGGTTAATTTCTTTTACATGCCACTATTATCTGTCTAATAAAGCAATTATTTATTCTGATTCTGAGACAAAAATGAGATATTGCCCTAATCCTAAGGCTACTACTTAACCACGCCAGAGCATATTCAGGTTTAAAAGGAAAAGCTGCATTTCATGTTGAGATTATTTTCAATATAATAATAGATGAATTATGTGAATATACTGTCTAATATTACGGATCCTAATATGTTGATTAGCATCCTTAAGATGGCTGCCATAAATCTTTATTATCTAAAGATCTCACATAGAGTACAAACCTAAATATACATGTAAAATGCTTTTATCATGGATGTTCTGGACATTTGCCTTTCATAAATTAAGAATCGATTAAATGAAATTTCAGCTGTCACTGCTGTGTTACACATTCACACACACACACACACACACACACACACACACACACACACACACACACACACACACACACACGCACACACATGAACAAGAGTTTCTCATCAACATAAAACATATGCTATAAACATACACAAAAATGAAGACCTGACATCTGGGTGGCAGGTTTGCAATTAGGATGATTTAGTTTGTAGTTATTGTGTAAAGGCATATCCAATTATGTACTTCGGATATGAGATCGCGGTTGACTATGCAGCATACACTGTCCCGTCTTTGTATGTGTGTGTTTAATATGTATGAATGCTGCATTACATTTTACTCTTTAAATCAGTGATTACTCTGTATGTAGGACATTCTTGAAGATCTTGTTCCCTGTCATAAAGTGTGAACACGCAGTTAAAATACTGCAATCACCCCATAATAACACGAAAACAACACTGCAATGAGACACATGCAGACAAAGGAACAGACAAAATAATGACATGTGGAGAAATGAGCTGCAACACTAGTAATGCCAATGAGAAGCATGTCCATCTTTAAACGTAAGTTCAGGATGTGTGATGTACGAGAGACAGCACTGAGAGAATTCCATTGAAGAAGGGTGCAGGGATGAGATAAAGGCCATTCCCATGCACAAGGTGGCTGTACATGCACCATATTTATCATGAACTCCCTGAGCAGCTCAGGCTGCTGTCTGCATGCCCCGGCATTGTGTGCCCACGAATGCCCAGAAAAATCATCAAAAAGTGACGCATTGTTATGCTATAAAATAGCTGCTGCTCATAGTGGAGGCAGAGATATACATTTAGCATTATGCTTCTTTAAAATGTACACCATGTGATTTGTAGACAGTAATGCAAAGACCTTGTTTGAATGATAATTATTATAATGAACTATGATAATCCTGCTGCAGCTACTAATTTAACAAAAAGTATGAGTGTCAAAATCAATAACTGTTTATTTCCTTATATTTACTAATCTTGAAGTAAGTGCTAAAGCAGCTTGAATTGTAACAAGCAAAACATTTATATCACTACCAAAACAAGTGTTACATTTACTTTTTCAGTATTAACAGATTTGTTTCAGTAATGACATTCAGTTTGCAATTCAAGATAAATGCAAATTTCCATGAATAATCCATCCATCCATTTTCTTTACCGCTTATCCTACACAGGGTTGCAGGGAATTAGGAGCCTATCTCAGGGGACTCAGAGCACAAGGTGGGATACACACTGGATACGGTGCCAACCCATCGCAGGTCACAATTGCACACACACACACTCTCACACCCTTTCACACACTACGGACAATTTAGAGATGCCAATCAACCTACAAAGCATGTTTTTGGACTGTGGAGGAAACCTGGAGGAAACACCTGAAGCATGAACACCCAACTGTGTAGGTGCATGGTAAGCATGCTAACCACTAAGCCACCTTGCCCCCATTTAAAGAATAATAATGAATATAACTATTATATACTCCCTTACCAGTTAAAACCACACCCAAAAAATATCAAAAACTAGTTCTGTTCTTCTATTATTCATTAATCCTAAGTAACTGCTTTATCTTGGTTAGGGGCGGTAGGTCCAGAACCAATCTCATTGGATGCAAGGCAGGTGAATTTATGCAGATGGGTTGACAGTCCATTACAGGTCACCATGCACAGAGATTCACACAATTACTCACACCTAGGGGCACTATAGCATAGTGAATAATGTTTTTGGAGGTAGGAAACTGGAGGACCTGGAAGAAACCCAACACAAACGCAGGAACAGGCAAAACTTCACCCGGGTGTCATGAGGTGGCAATACTGTCTACTGCGCCACCATGCTGCCCTGTTTTTCTATTATTTACTTATTTATTTATTTTAGGTTTTTTGTTATAATTTTCTTTTCTACTATTTTACTTCTTTCATATGTCAATGAGAATGACTTGTAAACCAGTGTAAATCTATGGAGAGGTGCAGAGCTGTAAAATCAGCTGTAACTTGCTTTATGTTAAACTGATTTATTTTATTATTACTTTTAGGCCTTTACACCACCACCACCAGCCTGAATTTTTGACACAAGGCAGAGTGGTCTCATGGATTCTTGGTTGCTGATACCAAATTCTTACCCTACCTTCTGCATGTTTCATCAGACCAGGCAACATTCTTCATATCATCAACTTCAGGGAGTCTGGCTGCAAACTTTTGTAACCCTCAGCTGTCCACTATAACCTCAGATTCCTGTTCTTGGCTGACAGGAATGGACCCTATCCACCTGAAGGTTACAACAGCCAGAATCCTTACTAGAAGCAGAAAGTCACCACACATCTTATCCAAACTGCACTGGCTCCCAGTAAAATTTCTTTCACTGAACATAAAATGTTACTAATGACCTATGAAACAGACATTTTGGTCTCTCATGATCCACTATGTCTGCTTTGTTCAAAAGGACCAGGCTCTTTATTAGTCTCTAGCATAATGAAGATTACAGCAAGGGGCAGAGCTTTTTCCAGCAAAACAACTCAGCTATGGAATACCCTTCCAATTAGTATTTGTGACTCATATGTCTCAATCAAGGTTGAAAATTTATTTGTTTAGTCAAGCTTTCTATTAAATAGCTTTTTTTGTAGGTAAAGGCACATATTTGGGCATTCATGGATTCAGAGAATTTTGGTAACGGATATATTTTGGGGCAGGGATGCCTGTGTCTGATCCCTATGTTGTCTGGACCTGTCTAGCCCATCCTGATTCTCTACTGCTGCTGCTTGGAGATTCCTTCATTGGTAAACACTTTCTGCTGTTGAGCATGGCCCAACATAGATAGCACTTAAGGCTGCTCTGGATGGTCCCACATGGATACTCTTGCAGTCATTGCAGTTATTAAAAATAGTTTATTTTCTAGTCCTACCTGTTCTTCACTGGATAACTTCACTTGGATACCAGAGATTTGAAGCTTCTGTAATCATAAAAGACCCTGATCTTATCAACACTCTCAGTACTATTTGACTTTACAGTGTACAGCTGTGGAGAATGACCTATGATCACACTAATCCACAGTGACACCCAAAGAATTGGTTCTCTTTTGAGTCTGTGAGTTCCTCACAAGGGTTCTTCCACATGTGATTTCAGGGAGTTTTTCATTGCAATTGTCAGCTATGGCTTGCTGATTACAGATCTGATTACAGATTTCTGTGAATGTGCTTTGTAACAATGTTCATTGTTAAACATGCTATTTAAAGAAAACTGAATTAAATTGAATTTGAAAAAATGCAGCTTTTCCTACTATAAGTAAAGTGCATCCACCAACCTCCAACCTTTCATGTATCAGAAAATCAGGTATGCATGTAACCATGGTATTTTTCAGAACCTGGATACCTTCATTGTGTGCAGATGCACACATGTTGAGACCTTTAACAGAGAGTCACATGGTGACCACATAACTCTATAAAATACCATTAGCAATGGCAGACATTCCCTTTTGAACCATCTGGCCAAGTTTTTGAGGGACCCTGGTGGTTATCCAGAGTTCATAAAAAATTGTTACATGCATGGTCATGCTGCAAGGTCAGCTGGTTCATTCAAAATTGTGGTTGACATGACCTTAGGCAAGAAGTCTGGGGTTGGCCACAGGGTTGCTTCCACATCAGTGTATACACA
This sequence comes from Ictalurus punctatus, assembly GCF_001660625.3. Classification (NCBI taxonomy): domain Eukaryota; kingdom Metazoa; phylum Chordata; class Actinopteri; order Siluriformes; family Ictaluridae; genus Ictalurus; species Ictalurus punctatus. The sequence goes on from NC_030417.2 coordinate 10,173,431, forward strand.
GTGGACTTATTAAGACATGCAGCTCAATTAGTGTAATCGCCACTAAGAATAGTCTTTATATAAACTCATTTCAATTTGACATCCTTTATGGGTTCTTAAGGGTAGGATCTCAGTAAATCTAACACAAGTGTGAGGTCCTAGGCTGGATTCTTGGGAGAGCATTTTAGCTGATGGTTCAGGACTGTTCTGTCCAACTTAAACAGCAAATCTTGTTGAGGGAAAATTCCTCTGTCAATGAGTTTAACAGAAAAAATAGGATCTCACTGGCCTTCCTCTCAAGTGTACAGTCGGATGAAAACCTCCATCCTTTTTTCTAATCAAGAAGTACATTGAGTAGAAACCCATGTTCTGAAAAGTGTGGTCTACTTTCTCTACTGGGTCTTTGTCTGGAAGGGAGCACACCTTTTGGGACAACTTGACAAATCTCAGTGGATCTATATCTTATAAGGCCCTGAGACCTGAAAATGTTGGTGGCCACAGGCAAAACTGAAGCATGTATCCTTGTGACACTGCCAACAGGGCCCACTGGTGTTTGGTGCCCAGTGAGCAATATTTCTGGCAGTTAAGTGTCTCAGTAGCAATCACTGATCCTGATGACTGGGGTCTGTGGGGTTCTTTGGCAGTTGTGGGGTGTCTATAAGCTTTTCCCCTCTTTGAGAGAGCCTCTTTGCACCTGTGAGAGGTCTGTGAGTATGGTCCTGACCATCTAGAGTCTGCCCAGGGCTGACGAGACCTGTGTGGCTGACCCAGTGATTGCCTTTGCACCCATGCATGTAACAATCTCAAAGGTCTTTTACAGAATAAAATCTGATAATATGCATTCAGTGCTTGGGCAGCATGCCTTTGTACATAGTGCCTCGTCAGGTGAAAATACTAAGGACATGATGCAAGCAGTGGTGGCTGGCATATAGCCAAAGAAAACTTGTTTGTCCTCAATTACAGTATATTGGCTAAAATGCATGGCAGTAGTTTTACCGACAGAATTGACTAAAATAACTCATTTGGCATGTGAGTGTTGTCTCTGTTTTCAAACCAACAAGGCCCACTGCCATTTTTGGCTATTATGACTCATTTAGAGCAATTTCTTTAGCTGTGCATGAAATGTCTCTTCCAGCCACTGCCTCTCTGAGGCATCTAATACAGTACTGTTGTCCATCTTCAGCATTTAGGAAGGTGCAATTCACCTTTGAGAGAATTATTCTGAATGTACCCTTCTTGTATTTATAGTTCTGAAGAATGATACCCCAATATATTAAATAGTTGGTTATACAGTATCTCACAAAAGTGAGCTACAGTTCATTGAGGGAAACATGAATGCCAACATGTACTGTGACTACTGAAGCAGAGAATGATCCCCTCCCTTCAGAGACTGGGCCGCAGGGCAGTATTTCAGCATGATAACGACCACACACAAACCTCCAAGACGACCACTGCCTTGCTAAAGAAGCTGAGGGTGAAAGTGATGGACTAAACCCTATTGAGCATCTGTGGGGCATCCTCAAACGGAAGGTGGAGGAGCACAAGCTCTCTAACATCCACCAGCTACGTGATGTCATCATGGAGGAGTGGAAGAGGACTCCAGTGGCAACCTGTGAAGCTCTGCTGAGCTCCAACCCCAAGAGGGTTAAGGCAGTGCTGGAAAATAATGGTGGCCACACAAAATATTGACACTTTGGGCCCAATTTGGACATTTTCACTTAGGGGTGTACTCACTTTTGTTGCTAGCGGTTTAGACATTAATGGCTGTGTGTTGAGTTATTTTGAGGGGACAGCAAATTTACACTCTTACACAAGCTGTACACTCCCTACTTTACATTGTAGCAAAGTGTAATTTCTTCAGTGTTGTCACATTAAAAGACATAATCAAATGTTCACAAAAATGTGAGGGGTGTACTCACTTTTGTGAGATACTGTGTGTGTGTGTGTGTGTGTATTTTTAACGCTGACTGTTACAAAGTGCTGACACAGGTGACTACTTACAAAAATGCTTGTCATAGAAACTTTACCATTTCAAATCTTTTTATGTGATAAGCCTGGATAAACCTGGAACTACTGTCCATGCTTATGCAATGGAAATTAATTACCTCCTTCTGACCAATCAGAATCAAGGATTCTGTGCACTGTGGCATATGGCCAAAGAAATACAGTACATAGCTGAACATCTGAAAGTCATTGTGTCTCTCAGCTTCTGTCTGTCTTCCTCTGTGCCTGTCATTTGTGCCCTAACCTCTCTGTAAGTCAGTGTGACAGTAACAGGGAATCTGTGTGTGAGTCACAGCAATGAAGTGCTGCAGGTGAAAATGTCAAACCACTCCTGCCACTTTAAGAAACTTCAAGCTGACCTTATTTGGAACCTCAAAAAACACCCAAGCCCTGGTTTCCCAAGTAACAATTTAATCCTTCCCGCTCCTTGAATTTTGGGCATTAATTAGTGCTAAAGAATAGCACTTTTTGGATATCATAATCGATTGTGTTTCTTTGTCAGGACGAGTGGAGATATTGACATTTTTTTCTTGTTAGGCTGTCTTAGCCAGTTCTACAAACAGGTCCTATGCAGGAGCACTGGTGTGGTCCAAGCCAAGCCCATAGTTAAACTTCTATTGTTCATACATTATGTTTAATAGGTTGTACTTTCAGTTGGCCTTGTGATCCTTGGACACAGAAAAGAACCCGTAACTGTGTCACAATGACATCAACTGTGCAAAGTGTTGTGAAACAAAGTGTTACACAACAGTAGTTTGTTACATAATTGTAAAGCGAATAAACTACACACACACGCGCACACACAATATTTTATATATATATATATATATATATATATATATATATATATATATATATATATATATATATATATATATATATATATATGTACAGTGAGGGAAAAAAGTATTTGATCCCCTGCTGATTTTGTATGTTTGCCCACTGACAAAGAAATGATCAGTCTATAATTTTAATGGTAGATTTATTTGAACAGTGAGAGACAGAATAACAACAAAAAAATCCAGAAAAACGCATGTCAAAATTTTTATAAATTAATTTGCATTTTAATGAGGGAAAAAAGTATTTGACCCCCTCTCAATCAGAAAGATTTCTGGCTCCCAGGTGTCTTTTATACAGGTAACGAGCTGAGATTAGGAGCACACTCTTAAAGGGAGTGCTCCTAATATCAGTTTGTTACCTGTATAAAAGACACCTGTCCACAGAAGCAATCTATCAGTCATATTCCAAACTCTCCACCATGGCCAAGACCAAAGAGCTCTCCAAGGATGTCAGGGACAAGACTGTAGACCTACACAAGTCTGGAATGGGCTACAAGACCATTGCCAAGCAGCTTGGTGAGAAGGGGACAACAGTTGGTGCGATTATTTGCAAATGGAAGAAGCACAAAAGAACTGTCAATCTCCCTCGGCCTGGGGCTCCATGCAAGATCTCACCTCGTGGAGTTGCATTGATCATGAGAACAGTGAGGAATCAGCCCAGAACTACACGGGAGGATCTTGTTAATGATCTCAAGGCAGCTGGGACCATAGTCACCAAGAAAACAATTGGTAACACACTACGCCGTGAAGGACTGAAATCCTGCAGCGCGCGCAAGGTCCGCTGCTCAAGAAAACACATATACATGCCCGTCTGAAGTTTGCCAATGAACATCTGAATGATTCTGAGGACAACTGGGTGAAAGCGTTGAGGTCAGATGAGACCAAAATGGAGCTCTTTGGCATCAACTCAACTCGCCGTGTTTGGAGGAGGAGGAATGCTGCCTATGACCCCTGGAACACCATCCCCACCGTCAAACATGGAGGTGGAAACATTATGCTTTGGGGTTTTTTTTTCTGCTAAGGGGACAGGACAACTTCGCCGCATCAAAGGGACGATGGACGGGGCCATGTACCGTCAAATCTTGGGTGAAAACCTCCTTCCCTCAGACAGGGCATTGAAAATGGGTCGTGGATGGATATTCCAGCATGACAATGACCCAAAACACATGGCCAAGGCAACAAAGGAGTGGCTCAAGAAGAAGCACATTAAGGTCCTGGAGTGACCTAGGCAGTCTCCAGACCTTAATCCCATAGAAAATCTGTGGAGAGAGCTGAAGGTTCGAGTTGCCAAACGTCAGCCTCGAAACCTTAATGATTTGGAGAAGATCTGCAAAGAGGAGTGGGATAAAATCCCTCCTGAGATGTGTGCAAACCTGGTGGCCAACTACAAGAAACGTCTGACCTCTGTGATTGCCAACAAGGGTTTTTAAACCAAGTACTAAGTCATGTTTTGCAGAGGGGTCAAATACTTATTTCCCTCATTAAAATGCAAATCAATTTATAACATTTTTGATGTGCGTTTTTCTGGATTTTTTTGTTGTTATTCTGTCTCTCACTGTTCAAATAAATCTACCATTAAAGTTATAGACTGATCATTTCTTTGTCAGTGGGTAAACATACAAAATCAGCAGGGGATCAAATACTTTTTTCCCTCACTGTATATATATATATATTTTAACTACAAATTTGCAAAATCCTGTGAAGGGACTTGATTTACAATCTTGCTCACTGTGATTAACCGTTGTCTATATTTGACTTTACGAGGTCTTGCTGGGCTATTTTCATGTCTTGCTGTGGATGTAAATAACTTGCATTCTGCCAAGACAAAGAAAGGCTAAAGAGAGATGAGAGGTTCAACTGCATGTTGTAGTAATATGCTGCTGTCAGGCTGAAGGGTTAATGGAGGGGCTTGTGTGAATGGACATGGTTTATGTGCCAAATGAAATGTGTGTGGGTGCACGAATAGTTGTGAGCAAATTATAACCTTTGGATCGGGGCCTGTCAGATACTTCTCAGTTTGAAAGCTTGAAACAAGTTCAACTTAAAATGGTGCCCTCGTGTTTAAGTTTAACTTGCTAAGCCACTTCATTAACTAACCATTAACAGCTGTCATGGATTGGTGCCTTCAGTGATATATAGAAAAATCAGGTATAAAGTCAGAGATTGATTTATGCACTCGTTTCTACAAACCTTAACATGGCTTAAAAGCTCCTGACAGAATGACTCCTGGAGTATTTGGTAGAATTTATTTATTTATGCTGTTCCAGCATAATAGAAAGGTGCTGCTTGTTTAGTAAGAAGAGTCACAGAGCAGTGAAAAAGAGTAAAGAGTAACTTCACAGTTTATTGGCATTACATTTGTTGACCTTGTGCATATTTAACATCAAATAATCACATAAAAAAAGAGAATCAAATATAATCTAAGTTCCAACAACCAAGCCTTCCTAATTCCTCAAAGCCAGGAAAAGTTTTTATTTTTATTTTTAAAATCACTGCAGAGGAATGAGACCGCAACTGTATATCAAGGGATGTTTTCTTATATATGTCATTGCAAATGTTTAGTGAGTACTGCATACAGATTGTGGGTTTTAGCTGACTGAGTATTATTAGTACACACTTGGAGCACAGTCATATCAATGAATCTCCCCATTTCCCCAGTCAAATTAAGAAATTGGCTCCGTTTGGTCCATTTCTCGTTGGCCTTTTCACATCATGTTTCAGTCATTGGTCAAAAACATGGTGGCACAAAACACAACCATAACATTTGGCTAGCACGAATACAAAACATTATGTTCAACCAAGTACTAGAGAACAGGGAGCTTGTGCAAAATACTAAATTGTTTAGAACATCATTGATTTTATGAAGTGTATATACAGTAGATATTTTTCATATTGTTCCTCAGAACTCTAGGTATGTCCATTTATAATATTTTTTCCAGGTAAAAACAATCCGTAAGACATAAGTTTCTATCTAGTATTTTGTTTGAAAATGAACTGTGGGTTGAGTTATTTTCCTGTGGTCTTATTTTGCAATGTGTCTGAAACACGTAAAGTTCTATCTCTAAACTCAGATAAACTTGGATTTATAAGACTCTATCTGCCAGTGAATCATCATCCAGGATTATTGCACCATAGGTGGCCTTAACTAATCAATATTCAGATTCTATTTACACTTTGACTGAAGAAATGAAACAAAAACAACCTTGAAATCTAAGCATGCCAAGCCAGTGGACAAAAATAACTTTTAGTTGTACAATATATATGTAAATTTAAAGTCCCATGAGAGTAATGAAAAGTATGTGTACAAAACAAGCATGATACAAGTCTACTGTATGCACTGCTTTTATAATGCATAAATGTTCTGGAACTTTAGAAAACCTTCAGTATTAAGCTAATATTGTGGCTAAGCTCAGATAACATGAGCATTAAATATTACTGACATTACATGTGCATGCAGTGTGCTGAATAAATTGAACGTTCCAGTATAGCCTTGGACTGAAGGTTAACGAGCTTCAAGATGTCAAGATATTTGTGTGTGGGTGGCACACACATGTATTGCATTAAAAAAAAAAAAGAACTTTAGATCTTATTGAAAAGCTTATATGACCATATTTAATAAGCTTAAAATGTATTCATTTATTATCATTTATTAGGAGATAGCCTAATGAGAAACAGTTAGACAGAACCTTTAAATCCAAACTGTATCTGAACTTACAGAATTATAAAATTCCAACATTCCTAAAATATTGTGTAAGAATTTCCATGATGTAAATTAAGTGATCTTAATGTGTTAGACTAGTTGAGCTACAAATCTGCATTTCAGTATGTATGAATTTTTGTTATACTTAAGTTGCAATGTTTGGTTCACATCCTGCACCTGGGTTGAATCTTGTTCTCACTGCAATCAATGAAATGGTCACAGACTAAGGGTGATTGCAAATGCTCAGTGAATGCATGAGTAAATACAACCTATGTGAAAGTTCCCTTGGACGTGATGTTCCATCTTTACATAAAAATTGCTTAAAGCATGCCACACTGGGAATTTTTTGACTGAACAATCATGATTTTTCAACATAAAATCTTAGAAAACACATACATTAACACATACATTAAAAAATCTGTTAAACCTCAGGCAACAATATCTCATTTTTAACAAGGTATCTTTCCTGACAATGGCTGTGTTTTGATATGAAATGAGCAACATGGATGAAAGTAATAGAGGTTTTAACATGGAATTAACAAATTCACAAAATGTGGTAAATCAGCATCCATACTAATAGCATGAGAACATTAAGGACTTTCTAACTACTTACTCTTTTAAAATTAAATATTTTCTTTAAAACTGTTGACTAATTTGTGTAACAGGGTTGTACTTTCAATTTGACCTCACCAGTTAATATCACAATATAATTGAAAACAAAGGAAAATAATGAAAGAACCTACTCTTCTTCTTCCCACAACTTTCAGGAAATTCAGATGACACAGCTTCCTGTTGAACACTATGACTTTCCAATATATCCAAATACCTCATAGGGATGAATGTGTTGAGTGGGACATAACTAACATTTTCATTACCTATAATGGATCACTTATTGAATAGCATGAGATATGAAATGGATTCTCACAAAATAATGTACAAATAATAATGTTTTTGAAGTATTGTAATAATTATATTTGAAGGTCAAATGGATTTGGACATATATTTATAGTGGGTTATAATAGATTGGGTCAGGTAATGTGTTTTAGATACGTTTTATTAATGTTTTATGTTATTTGTCTGATCTAATTTGCCACATAAATTGCTGTGAATGACACTTTACCCTATAAAATATAAAATATTTGTTACATTTACATACATGTTTGTAAATGTAATATTGCTGGGACACAAATGGCATCCCAATTGTGCAAGAACTGCAGGCAAGGTGAATGCAATCGTAACAGTTGTCAGATGAACTGGAGTATATCAGGTGAAATAGAGGGCTGAGTGATATCAGTTTTGTTCAAACCATTGGGCGTGACTGAAGAAAAAAAGCCGTTTAAACGGTCATGTCAGTTATGATTATTCTGCTTCACAACAGGTAAAACCAGTCCATCATGACTACAGGGATTAATACAAGCCAAGAATATGTGGTTAACAACGGTTCCAGGAACGTTAGTGGATGTTAAACTGTCAGCACACGTTCTCATGTCATTCCTTGCTAATGATTAAACATGGTGCTGGTTGGGTTTTTGTGACTTGAGTTTAATTTGTGTTTTTGACTGAGTTGCAACGAACCTTCACTTCCTCACAGTTTAACTCTCAATAAGCTGCACTTTGACCTGTCTAAATAAACAATAGAAATCTTGTAAATATATCTGCTGCCTGTCTTACAATTCTGCTCAGCTGTAAAAATTCCTTCAGAAAATTCTTTAGCTGGACTTCCTTAATGATTACACAAAGTTGAACGACTTTAGGGAAATCCTGTGTATCATGTAATGGTTTAGATACGGATGCAAGTGCAGTTAAGAGCTTTATTGAAGAGAGGCAGGTAGACAAATCCAATACGATTGGCAAAATACGTGGTCATAAACAAACGAGGGGTCAGGTGATCGGCAAACAACATGAACTGAACAAAAATAAGAATCGAGAAACGCGAGGTATTAACCTGGTTCAAAACCATGAAACAAAAGACAAGGATCAAAGGCTTGGTACAGCACAAGATACTCACAGGATACGAGGGATTTAAATACCAAATTAAATCAATGGGATAACATAGAACAGCTGAATACAATGATGCCACATAAGGGAAACAACCAATGACAATACAGGGACAGGGGCAGAGAAAGGTGGACCATAACAGATCACATGTATCAAAAGTAAACAAAGTCACTGAAAACCCAGAAGCATGTATGGTCGCTCTTCGGGCTGTTCATGTGCGCTGAATGCAGCACGAGGGGAAAAACGTGACACTGAACTTTTAAGAATATAAAATGGGGGCAGTGGTAGCTCAGTGTTTAAGACATTGGACGATGGATCAGAAGGTCATGAGCTCAAATCCCAGCCCCACCAAGCTGCCCCTGCCAGGTCCCTGAGCTGTGCCCTTAACCCTCAACTGCTCAGTTGTATAAAAAATTAGATAGATGTAAGTCACCCGTGGACAAGGGCATCTGCCAAAGGCAAAAAAAAAAAGGGAGCAGCACACTAATACTAAAAAAAAGCCCATTGTGTTTATGCAGTTCAATTAACATATTCAGACTGACTGATTGCATATTAAAACATACCAATCATCAGTGTTATATTTGGTTCGTTGTGGGCATCAAACATAGTAAGTTATTTTGGCAGCCTAACATCCTCCCTTCCCATAGTTTTTGTCCTTTATATCTCTTTCTTTTCCTTTCAAATGTTCCTTGAAGTATTTTTTTAACTAGTTGCTCCAGTAATAACAATAACCATTTTGTTCAAGAGTTTCTGATGATCAGTATGCACTATGTGTTTGAGCATAATGCCCACTGTATGTGATCTGAGGACAAAAAAAAAGCCGTAATCACAGGTAAGGAGCTGGGTATTTCCTGGAGGGTGTGAGCAACTGCCAGCAGGAAGCATTGAGTGTGAAAATGAGAACAAAGGGAAACAGCGGGAACACCAAAGACAAGGGTCAAACAGAGGTGAGTTGAACAAACCAGGCTTATACAAACGCTGACATGTAACACAAAATGAAATACTCTACAGGCTAGCCAGCATGAACAGTATCAGTGGTCTAACATGAGGGCTCATGTTTGAGTAACATAACTTGGTTGAAAAGATTCACCCAGGTAAAGCTGTATGTTTTCTTTGTTCATCGAAATCCACCCAGTTGTGGTGCAAGCATGCACCACTAATGTAACACTTAATTAAAAACTTAAAGCATTCTAAAAAAAATCTTCAGAATTTTCTATATTTCTGCATAAAGAAGACCTAAAACATCATCAGATTTTCATACAAGTAGATAACAAGAACCCAATCAAACAAATGAGACACAAATATGATTTATTTGTTGGGGAAAATGATCCAATATTACATATCAGTATGTGAACCTTTGCTTTCAGTATCTGATTTGACCTTTTGTGCAACAATAACTGCAACTAAAAGTTTCCAGTAACTGTTGATCAGTCCTGCACATTGGCTTGGAGGAATTTAATCCCATTCCTCAGTACAGAACAGCTTCAACTCTGGGATGTTTTTGGATTTCCTCACATGAACTGCTTGCTTCAGGTCTTTCCACAACATTTCTATTCGATTAAGGTCAGGACTTTAACTTGGCCATTCCAAAACAGTAAATTTATTCTTCTTTAACCATTCTTTGGTAGAACAACTTGTGTGTTTAGGGTTGTTGTCTTGCTGCATGATCCACTTTCTCTTGAGATTCAGTTCATGGACAGATGTCCTGACATTTTCCTTTAGAAATTGCTGGTATAATTCAGAATTCATTGTTCCGTCATGCCACCCTGGCCCAGATGCGGCAAAACAAGAACAAACCATGATTCACAGATGGGATAAGTTTTTTATGCTGGAATGCAGTCTTTCCCTTTCTCTAAACATAATGCTCCTCATTTAAATAATAAAAAATTCTATTTTGGTCTCATCCATCCACAAAACTATTACACATCTTGCTCTTGGAGTGATCTTTGTTGGTCGACCACTCCTGGAGAGGGTAATAATGGTCTTGAATTTCCTGCATTTGTACACAATCTGTCTGACTGTGGATTGGTGGAGTCTAAACTCTTTCAAGATGATTTTGTTACCTTTTCCAGCCTGATGAGCATCAACAACTATATCTGAAGTCCTCAAAAATCTCCTTTGTTCATGTCATGATACACTTCCACAAACATGTGTTGTAAAGATCAGACTCTGATAGATCCCTGTCCTTTAAATAAAACACCCGTTTGTCATCCCATTGATTGAAAACACCTGACACTAATTTCACCTTCAAATTGAGTGCTAATCCTAGCGTTTCACATACTTTTACACGCACAGCTATGTAATATCGGATCATTGTCCTTAAAAGACCAAGTATAATAGGGCAGTGGTAGCTCAGTGGTTAAGATGTTGGACTACTGATCAGACAATCAGGAGTTCAAATGCCAGTACTACCAAGTGTCCCCTGCTGGGTCCATGAGTAACTGCTCAGTTGTATAAATGAAATAAAAGTCTCTCTGGACATGGGCATTGGCTGAATCCCATAAATGTAATATTCTTGTCTGATTTGTTTAACTGGATTCTCTTTGTCTACATTTAGGATTTCTGTAAAATGTGATGTTTTAGGTCATATTTTTGCAAATACTGTATATAAATAAATCTGTATAATGAATGTTGACGAGAGTTTTTAACATCATTGCTCAGCAAGGGATTCATCCATCATCTCCTTGCCTCATTGATCAGTGGCTCAGTCACTTGTGATCTGATTTGTAATTTCTGCCACCTTGAATGAAGACTGTCACTGTGTTACTACAAACATGTCACAGTTTGCATCAGCCATGCTGTATGGAGGCTACAAGTGAGTTACTGAGTGATCTTCTCCCATTGTTTTTCTCCCTGTGAGACTTTAATGGAGCCCATCGCCACCAGCTTTCCCATGAGACCTTATGAATTTTGGGATCTCTAGAAAAAATATAAAACATATATAAGAATTTGAGCTGTATCAGTTTAGATGTGCACAATAGTGCAGCCAGATATTTCCTGCATCATATATAAACACTTGCAATGCTCTTTATTCAGCCTGCATAATAATGGGGCTTGCATAGCTCCCTTTACTCATATTAACATCAAAACATGTGATCAAAACATCTTATTTGACATGTTACTGTTATTGAGAATGTTCTTCATTGATTAAAGCTATTTATTTATTTATTAGACAAACTAGCCCTGCGATGGATTGGCACCCTGTCCAGGGTGTACCCCGCCTTGTACCCTATGCTCCCTGGGATAGGCTCCAGGTTCCCCATGACCCTGAAGGAAGGATAAATGGTATAGAAAATGGGTGGATGGATGGATGGACACACTACTTGTAAAGGTGCCAAATAAACCATTTTTGCTTTGCTCTACTTCACACGAAAGTATCTTTAATTCACTGTCAGTGAAGTTCATTTTCTTAGACCTTTATACATGTTCCATACCATCTGAAACAAGCAGCACCATGAGCATGTCACTGTGCTTTTTAAATAGTAATTGCTTACCAGTTACAGTGGGGGAAATAAGTATTGGATACGTCATTTTTTCAGTAAATATATATCCAATGAGGCTATTCACATGAAATTTTAGACATCATGTATTAAATCAAGAAATCCACACATATAAAGAAATCCAAACATTAAAGTTCATAAATAAAGTCATCTGTAATAAAGTAGAGTCCCAGCAAATACAAATGCGCTTTCGACGAAGTCAAGCGAACTCCCGCCGTTGAAATGAAAGCTACAGGTATTCAAAAAGAGGCTTGATCATGACGAAAAAAATCATAGACGTTGAATATACGTAGAAAAGAAGCTTGAACTATGTTAACATTATTGAAACGCTATATTACTTTGAAATTATGCGGGAAAAAAAATGATTAATGAAATTACTGCTGTGTAATTTCAAAGAAATATATCTAGATGTGATTGTTCATTGTTCACTAAGATTTATTTTTATTTCATTTTTTGATAGCGTATTCTCCAATTTACAGGAATACGAAATCTCTTACATACAAAACTGCACATATGAAACCAAACATACGAAGCTAAGCATGCGCATGCGCAGATATCGTCCCTAAAACACGTTGCATTTTATTGTACATATAGGCTATATCTTGAACTGGTTTATTTGTGTTATATATGAATGGATTGTTAAATAGGTTATACTCTAGGCATTTCCATGACATGTAAAAATGTTGTTTATTTTATATACCTGAATAAAAGATTCTGAAGTCGCAATCCCTTCGTTGCTAATATGTGGTCAAAATCGCGTTTAATAAATATGAAAGTTGATCTGATAGTGGTTGATATCGTGCTTGAATGTGAGCGATAATAGAGGACAGTACACGATACAAGAGATATAAAAGAGTATACTTTCTTATATCTTATACATCGATAATAAGATTATACTTTGATTGGATTATACTTTGATGAAAAATTCCATATATTATCACAACATAACTGTCATATATCAGGGAGGTAACTCTGGACTTCAGTTCCTATCAGTCACTGCACTGCTTTCACAGTCACATGACCACCTGCACCTGATTCACGTTTGTTAATGAGCACACTTGTGTATATATAGCCATTGTCTGCACTGTTTCCCTGTCTTTCATTTGTCTTAGACTTCCGTGTTCCATGTTACCATGTTTCTTGATCTTGTTAGTTTATGTTTTTGCCACAGTATTATGCAAAGTTGTCTTAGTGTCTTTGTTTTGTTGTTTGTTTAATAAACGATTTTGAAAATCTGCGATTGCTTCCGAACTCCAACCTTGACACGCGACAATAATCATATGCTTAATATGTTTAAATGCTGGTTTAACATTAAGTCAGTCGTGGCTGTGGCTCAGGTGGTTGAGTGGGTTTGCAAACTAATCATAGGGTTGGCGGTTTGATTCCCGGCCCGCATGACTCCACAAGCCGAAGTGTCCTTGGGCAAGACACTGAACCCCAAATTGCTCCCGATGCAAGTTAGCGCCTTGCATGGCAGCTCTGCTACCATTGGTGTGTAATGGGTGAATGAGACACCGTGTAAAGTGCTATATAAGTGTGCCATTTACGATGGTTTCGTCAAAATCACGCTTCGTTTCGACGTATAATATCCGCTTAGAGTCATTACATTTAGAGGCTTAGTTTCGATGAAAAAATGCATATGAAAGTGTCCCCGTTTTACGACTTGATTATACGTCATATCGACAATAATCTTTGTGACTTTTCGCCGACTATTCGACGTCGAATTGTTTGCTGGGGTGACACAGGAAAAAACACGCTAACTGAAATTTATTTAATACTTAGTGGAAAAGCCTTTGTTCGTAATGACAGCTTGAAGACACTTCCTGTATGAATAAATTAATTGGCTGCAGAATTCAGGTATGATTTTGGTCCATTCTTCTAAACATAGTCTTTAAATCTTGTTCAATTGGATTCAAGTCAGGTGATAGACTGGGCCATTGTAATACCTTGATTTTTTTTTCTCCCGGTAAAGGGCTCCATTCATCATTTCTTCAATTATTTGAAGTCTACCAGCCAGTACCTTGTGATGAAAAAAGCCCCACATCATGATGCTTCCACCTCCAAACTTCACTGATGGTATAGTTTTTTAAGGGTGATGTGCAGTGCCATTTCTTCTCCAAACATGGTGTGACAGCCAAAAAGTAAAATTTTGCTCTCGTCTGACTAGACTACACTCTCCCAGCATTTCATAGGCTTGTCCAAATGAGTTGTAGCAAACTTTAAATGAGCTTTGACATGTCCTTTCTTTAGTAATGGAGTCTTGAGGGGTGAGCGTGAGCAGTGGAGTGCATTGCCTATTGTTTTCTCTGTGACAATGACACCTGCTGCCTCCAAGTGTTTCTGGAGCTCTTTCCGAGTGGTCCTTGGCTCTTGGGCTACTCTTCTAACTATTCTTCTGCCTCCCTGGTCAGAAATCTTGCGAGGAGCTCCTGTGCATGGCTGGTTGATGACGCAGTGATTTTGCTTCCACTTTCCGATAATGGCCCCAATGGTACTGAAAGATTCAGAAGTTTTGAAATAGGTCTGCTAATATGTTCCATCAATATGTTTCACAACAATAAGGTTGTGAAGGTCTTGGGAGAGCTCTTTGCTTTTACCCATCATGAGATGTTTCTTGTGTGACGCCCTGGTAATGAAAAGCCTTTTTATAGACTTTCAATTTACTAACCCAGCTGATATTAATTTGCACAGATAGGAGGTATGATTACTTATGGATTTCAGCTAGTTCCTTACCTTACCTTGCCTTGGAGAACTGCTTTTTCTTAGCGTGTTCAATACTTTTTTCCTGTGTCATTCCACTTTATTACACATAACATTCTTTATATTTCTGGATTTCTTGAATTAATGCTGATGTCTGGTGAAAATTTCATGTGAATAGCCTCACTGGAAATATATTTACTGAAAAAAATGTTGAAGCATTCAATACTTATTTCCCCCACTGTATGTCAATTTGAGGGTATTATGGCCAAGCATGAGCAGATCCAATTAGAATGTGTGGTATTTATCAATGGTCATTGGGTACAGCTGAGCGTACACACGTTAAAGAGCCATTTTTTTCTGCATGCATCATTTTAATAAATGAGACCCCTGGTCCCTCAACACTGCGATTATCATAAGATCTGCCCACTAGAGACTCATTTTGCCACAGAACATGAAGTTCAGACTGAATCCTAACATTCTTGCATCCTAGGCACATACATAACTGTATGGTATGGCAGTTCTTCACCCACCTCAAGTCTCTTAACTCTGAACTGCAGAATTCTTCACAGGCTCCCAGTCATACAGGATATATACCAGACACAGTGCTGTGTCTTGGTGTTAGCTTGGCCAGCTAAGGTATGATGGAGATCACAAAAAAGGTTACAAAAGCTGTGACAACTGTTTTCTTGTTTAAACCTTCAACAAGTTTTTTTTATTCTGGTATTGTTAAACAGGTACTGTTTAAACAAGGTTTAATACTTAAAAAGAGCCGAAACATTGTCTTGAATGAAACTTTTTTATGAGCTCATCCCCACCAGTTCCATTGCATTATGGGATTTTTTACTCACATAGTGTCTATCAGTTGCATACTGCAAAATCTCGCCGGAGGCAATACGCCATCTGGGTATCTCTCGTTTATTCTACTGTTTCTCGTCTAGCGAGAATTTGGACATACTACCCCTCTGGCCTACTGCTTTTCGCCTACTGTGTAGTAGGGTAACACACAATTTTGGATGCAGCCAAAGAGTGCGTGTGTGCTGGAACTGGAATCCGAAGCAGCCATGTTTGTAGGCTGTAAGGTGGGTTTAGAACTGGAGTTTGAGGTGGTCATGTTTGTCATGTTAAGGAGCAGTTTGGAATTTGGAGTTCCTCACTGATTCCAGCATAGACATGACCATTTCCATTACATGTATTACTGTCTCATCTTATGTACTTTTTCCATGTTACTTGGTCACTTTGCACTTGGTGACTACACTATACTTTAGCACAAAACATTGCCAATATTGTATACTGTACTATGTTTATTATATTGTTATTATACTTATTTTATTATATTTCGATCATTTATTTAAACTCTTCTGCAGTGTGTTTAGGTGTGGTTTTATATTATGTTAAATGTTAGCATGATTTTTGCGGCCAAATATGCCTGATTTTGCTGCGGCTTTTTAAAATAATTTGTGATGCACTTTGCAGAGTTTTTTCTGCTTTTTTGCCGAAAACTACTTGAATTGGCAAAATCACAATTACATTAAATTGTTCTGTATGGTCTTTCACAGTGATGTTTTTTTTTTTTTTTTTTTGGTAAATGAGACCTTTTAGCTGTACTCATGTATGACACGTGGATTCAAGAGGGCTTTGGCTGAATGGATGTTGTGATGACATCGGATGACATGTCTTGGCCCAAATCTGTGGAAAATATGCAGTAATTTAGAAAAATTATAAGCTCCTCCAAATATTGTGGAGTTCCCTTTCAAAGGGAACTTCGACGTTGCATTTAGCATAACAATATGGGAACGACTTGCGCGCGTGACCGGTATCTGAGGCTTGTGTAAAATCATGCCTCTACTTATAGACCTGCCATGATCAGGTGACGTGGCAATTAAGCGCATCGCATGATATATATGTGGCACCTGTGAACCACGCCGCCAGCCTTATTATCTTCAGTGAGACTGCATGTCTGTTGTTTGTGTGACAAAAACGCTTCATTTCTACTCGATATTTTCTCAAAATCTCTTAATTTTTCTATCTTTTTTTAGAGGAAAAGAGAGGTAAGTAAGGAGCGAGAAAAAAATTCAAGAAATGAGTTACAGCTTGCTCCCGTTTCATCACGGTGAAAAGTGCACACTTTCTGGGTGAAGTGTTAGCGGTGTAGTATGCGATGGCAGCCTCGAGAGGCTGCGCATGGTAACGCCTATATTAAGCTGCTCTTATAGATCCGGAAGAGGAGCCGGAGACGAGCACAGCTCTATCTCTTGCTCTGTCTTCCGGGTTCGGCTCTCCGCTGGATTTTAGAGCTCGCGTCGCGACTCCTCCTTCCGCTATGGAAAGCCAAAAGGTAATAATTCCTCTCTGACTCCGAGGAGTTAGAAGGATGTGTTAAAAACTGAGAGCTGCATATAAAGAGCTGCTTGAAGTGATTACCCAGTGAAAGTAAATCCCTCACACTGCAGAAACTCCCCTGTCTTCCAGAAGTGCATGACAAAATCTCGCTTCTGGGGAAAACCACGCATAAGCCATATTCATAACCCCACGATGTTGGATTATTCGGCCATTGTGGGAATGAACGGCATGGCTATTTAGCAATGCT
Source organism: Ictalurus punctatus (assembly GCF_001660625.3). NCBI lineage: Eukaryota > Metazoa > Chordata > Actinopteri > Siluriformes > Ictaluridae > Ictalurus > Ictalurus punctatus. The sequence goes on from NC_030417.2 coordinate 10,190,738, forward strand.
CAAGGTGGAGGAGGTGCTTGCAAGCTACCTCTCTCCACCGACAGCAGGTAATTACGGGGGCCGGCTTGCATCCAAGCCATGTAAGGCCACCGTGGCATTGGTGGGGAAGCATATGCACTAGTAGTCTTGCTTGTGGGTCACTTCAGACAATGACAGGGTTGCAGGCCTACCAAGCAGACCTGCTGAGTGAGCTCGACATATGGCGGCATTCAAAAAAAAAAAAAAGCCAGTTCCTTCCCTGTTGTCTCGAGCTCACCCGGGCATCCACAAGTGGAGCCTGGGCCAGCACTAGTGTAAGGGAGACCCAGAAGGTGAGTATGGCAGCCTGCCAACCCCCCAGACAGCCAGGGGAACCGGGCAGCCACAGTCGCGGTCTGCTACTAGGCCTGATCTGAGAATGGTCATAAAGGCCAAGCAGGCAAAGAAGAGCGGTCCTGAGGGGCCGTGGTGGGATGCATCTGGGGACATGAGGTTGTTAGGGCAGGTAGCCCCCAGTGCTACTGTAGGGCCTCCCCTAGCCAAGGTGGTACCCAAGTTTTCAGTGTTCTCTGGTCAGCGAGCTGTCACAGGGCAACAAAAATCTGATGCTTTCCCTCCAATAGAATGTGGAATAGTTAACGTCACTAAAAGACCATAGGGCAGCGTGCAAACTACTGCCGGTTCTGTCTACCGTAGAAAGGGTTACCGGGTCCAGTTTATAGCTCGACCTCCCCCCGTTCACAGGTGTGCTCACCACAGCAGTCAGCACAGACCAGAGCCCGACGTTAGCACAGGAAGTAAGTTCTCTTTTGGACAATGGGGCCATAGAACATGTACCCTGTTCCCGAAGGGAGGGAGGTTTATAGCCATTATTTCCTGTTCCGCAAAAAAGTGGGAGTATGCGGGCAATTTTAGATCTGCGTCATCTGAACCGTACTCTTTGGACATACAGGTTCAGAGGCTGACGCTCAAACTTATCGTGCCACAGATTCAGTTCGAGAACTGGTTTGTGGTGATAGATCTAAAAGGTGCATATTTCCACATAGGAATATCACTAGCTTTATCCCCTCGCATCTTCACAAAGTGCATGGATGTCACTCTGGCTCCATTGGGACCCTAGGGCATCTGTGTACCAAACTACCTGGACGACTGGTTAATTCTAGCACGATCCAGGGAGCTGGCAGTTCAACATCGAGATGATGTTCTTGCTCACATGAAGAGCTTGGGGCTCTGGTTGAATCTCAGAAAAGTATGCTTTCCCCGGTGCAGTGGACAATCTTCTAGGGGTTATAGGATTCTACTACGATGAGGGCATTTCTATCACCAACAATCAATGTCAATCCTATCAACACTGAGCAAGATAAAGCTGGATCTTGGGAGACTTTTGGGGTGGAGTCCACACGTGTGGCCGAGGTCACATCTGATGTGGTGGCTCAGTGATGAAGGCTGTGGGCTAATGATCCGAGGGTTGGGAGCTCAAATTCCCCAAACTGCCCCTTTTGAGCCCTTAAGCAAGGTCTAAACTACTCAGCTCCACTCTAGACCACTTTGTAATAAAGAGGAATCTGCTGCCAAATGAATAAGGTAGGGCAGTGGTTCGGGGGTGCCCCCCACAGGAGAGAGATCGGAACGGGGGACACAAATTGTTTTCAAGAAGAAAAAAAAATCACAGACAAGGCATAATTTGGGGACTCTGTGTATTTTATTGCTTTTCAAATAGAATGTGCATAAATGAAAAACCAAGCATTCCCTCTCCCTATGTATTTTTGTTTTGCTGGGGAGAGGTGGAGTTTAGCTGCCTTTTATCTAGCTGTCAGTGCTAGTGATGGGAAGTTTGGATAATTTTACTGACTCGGATCTTTGAATCTCCTTCAGCAAAATGAATGAATCTTTTTTCGAGTCACTTCGTTAATTTCAGCAGAATATAATTAAAATATTATATGTTAAATTCTCCAACACATCTAGTACTTAATAAACTATAGGCTAATGCAACCAAGGCCGAATTATGAGAAACAGAAATGATTAATTAATTGCTAAGCTGGTCTTCAGTCTGTTAGTTCACTTCACCTCCCGATCTGAGTCATTCTTTTGTCACGTCACATTTGTCACATCTATTCCCCAGAAACAGAAATGATCAGTTCACATCTCGAGTTGCAGTGCGTGGTCAAAAATGAACAACTCATTGTTCTCTCTGAGACAACTCGTTATTCCAGAGTCATATTAAAGATTCATTCAAAATGAACAAATAATTTATGATCGACACATCGCTAATCAGTGCAGTCTAGTGTTGCCAACTTAGCGACTTTTCAGATCCCTTTAGCGACTTTTTTGTTGTTGTTAAAAACCTTAGCAACTTTCCAAATGTCACCAGTACTGTCCTGCAAGTGCCAGGTCTTGATTTCCCACTGCAATCTCACCTGTCTCTGCATCTGCTCTGTTGAGTGAGTGGCTGAGAGCCGGAGATTTAACAATGACTACATTTACATGGACAGCAGTAATCTAATTATTGACCTTATTCTGAATTGAAGACAATATTGTGATTAAGGTGTTTACATGAGTCGCTTTTAGAATATTCCTTTCATGTTCCTGTTTTACATGTTATAGAACATAGATCGATTAACGGCACACGTCATTATGCCCCCACACCACACCGCCTGACGTTCCCTCCAGAATTTCACGTATCGACATACAGTTCGTCTTCGTTATGGTACCGTATACAGTTTTGGGTGTTTTTATTTTTAATTTTACGAAAGCTTCAAGTGCAGTTAAATATTTGTCATGTTATATATGCAAATAGACGACTGCTTGAAGCCGTGGGCTGCATCCACAACCACATACTATATACATGTATTTACCTACTATATAGTAGGGAAATACGTGGTTTCGGACGCAGCTGTGCTCTCCTGTTTGCCATCAAACGGTTGAGCACTGCCGTGTGTCCTGTTGCAAAATGCGGTGAAAACTCCCACACGACGTTAATAGTGTGATTAAGGTGTTTACATGTCTGTAACGCACATCGATATTGCGACTAAAACAGGAGTACTCCACATATCTTAATTCGATTTGTGTTTACTTCTAGTATGACTTTAGTCGGATTAAGGTAATAAAAATTTGCTGTTTACATGGTAGTTTCTTAATCAGAGTATTGTCTTAATCGGGTTAATATTGGATTATTGTTGTCCATGTAAACGTACTGTCTGTCATGGATAACGAGACGCGCCGTTCCTCCCAATTTACATCATTCATATGTGAATGTTTTTAAAACGCAAAACGAATAGAATGCAACATGTTTTATGTAAATAGTACATTATTACAGCCTAGCTCTCTTCTTCAAGGTAGTCAGAAACATTTTTGATCATTCATGTTCCATACCTGTCCGTTATATAGTTTAATAAAAGTCATGTTATAAAAAAAATCATAAGTTATGAAAAGTAATTTTAAAAAGTACAAAAAACACAAAAGCAAAAAAAATATATCTATCTATCAAAAACAGATTATAGATTAAGTTATATATAGATAGATTTTTATATAGAATAGATAATCATTATAACTGGAGGGACGGTAATATCAGGTGACATAGACGGGGTCCAAATCTGCTACATGCAGACTCTTCACTGCTGTCCACAAGACTCAGTGTTTGGTCATCTTCTATTCTACCACTGTACTTGCTTTCTCATTGAGATACTGTAATATTCTGACTTGAGTTTTCATACCAGTACTATGCTGATGACACACAACTCATCCTCTCCTTTCCTCCTGCATATGCTCATGTTTCTGCATGGAAGAAGAAGGAGCAGCATTTATTTGTTACATATACATTACAGCACAGTGAAATTCTTTCTTTCTTTTTTTTTTTTTGCCTATCCCAGCTTCCTAACAAGCTGGGGTCAGAGCATAAGTTTAGCCATGATACAGCACCACTGAAGCAAATAGGGTTAAAGACCTTACTCATGGGCCCAACAGCTTGGGGGTACTGGGGTACGACCTGACATTCTGACTAGTAACCTTGAGCTACCACTGACCACAGCATGTCTGCTATACATCTGATCACAGATAGCAGCTCATCATCTGAAAGTTAATCCCAGCATGACTATGAATTGCTATATATCCCTGGAGATGCATCCCCATATCAGGGTCTTGTGATCTACCTGGACGGGCTTGTTCAGTCCCTTGTCATCTCAATATTGGACTACTGCACCTTGCTCCTGGCAGGTATTCCCATGCATACCATCACCAGCCATTGCAACTGATCCAGAATGCAAATTGGTGGCTTGTTTTCAATCTCCAATCAAGTTATCCACTATAATTGCTCTGTTCCCTCTGTTGGTTCCCCACATCAAAACTGATGCGTGTTTACAAAGCCAAAAATGGACTAGCTGCCCAGCTTGACTTAACCCACCATTACTAAAGATGCTAGGAAGACAAGCTTTAAGATTTTTCTCTGTACATGTAACCAAGTGGAGGAATGAATGTCCCCTATCCCCTGTCCCCTGTCCCCTGCAGCTGTCCAGTAGCAAACTAGGGTTTTAGGTTAGCATGAAGTATATTTAAGTATATAAGTAAGTAGCATGAAGATATTTTTTGCTTTAGAGTACACAGCACTTTTTATTTTGCACAGTATTTTGTCACTCCAGATAAGGGCAAAGTTACTGTAAACAAATGAGCAATAAACCATGCCATGACTAATGGTTAACACCCATGATTAACACCCATGTTAATCAATACGATCTTTCTTTGTCCCTCAAGTTTTTCATGTGACCGTGAAATCCCACCCATATTCAAGTAGAAGTCACTTGCTCCCATGACTCTGCAGTCCTGATGAACACCTCTAGTTTGAAGCCAGGCATTTTAGCTGTTCCAGGATTCAGCCAAATTGCTGGTGCAAAGAGAAACCATACACGAAAAATGACTAGTCTCTATTTCTGTGATACTACCTGGTGCTAGCTCTATCTTTTCTATCGTTCTTTCCATGGGAAATAATGTAGACACACTGAACTGATACAAAGTGGTCAAGCCAGGGGACGGGTGTACCTGTGGCACTTTATATGAGCTACACAGCTCCATTCCTCAACTGACATAGAAAGAGAGAGAGAGAGAGAGAGAGAGAGAGAGAGAGAGCGCTTGTCCCTGATTTGTCCTCCCTGCTACAAATAATGGCCTAAGAAAGCAAGGTAGCAGGAGAAAGTACAGTACATACAAAGAAAAGTAGCAAAATATGGAGACTTGGCCATTTTCTCTAATGACTTTCAGGGGTGTGTGAATTAGGCACCTTGGACATTATGGTCCATTAGGCTGAATGGCTAAGATGATGAAGACGATGATGATGACTGATGATCACTGACAAGATGGTAAATCATCCCTTTAGAAAATTAGTTTAGCACAGATCTGAAATATCTTGTAATCATGTGGATTATAGACTTAAAGCTGTGTGTATCAATGTTGACAGTTTCCTTTTAGGAAGGAGTCTGAATATGAGTGTGTTTGTGTGTGTTTATTGTGCTGTTGTGAGGTCAGTGCTAGGTGAAGTCTTAGATGTGTGACTTTGTTCTTTGCTAGCAATGTGTGTTTTTATGAGTTTGAGTAGAGATTTAAATGTCAGTGCAGCCCTAGTGTCCCAGAAAACACCAGACCATTATTCACCACTCAAATGCCAAGACTTCTTCAACACACACTCAGACACATACATCCAGCAGATGAGAAGGGTCACGAGGGATCGGTTAAGAAGAGCCCAGGGCAAAGCTTTTAGCCGATCTGTGTTCAACTGCACCAAACACAGTTTTTCAAAAATGCACACTTCTGAGCTCAAATGCACATAGTGACATTTAGTGGAAAGGCTTTAATTCAATTTGTAGCACTGAGTATTTTCTCAAATGGCATGTCGTAGCATTTAGTGCTTTGACCTTGAAGTGATATTTGTTAGAACATGTTTGCTGAAAGCTTGGTGTATGTGTGTGTCTTATATTTGTGAGTCCTTGATGAGTAGTGAGGACATTTTGGGTGAGTGGTTAGTTACTGTCACGTGTGTGTATGTTTGTACATTTATTTGTATTTAAGTATGTTAGCAACATGTGGAAAACACAATTTGTCAAGCCCATGCTGATAGTAACCAGGCAATTTCGTGTAGTTATTTTTTATTTGGAAAAAAAGAGGGTTTTTTAAATAAAGAGGGTTTTTGAAAAAAAAAAAGTTTAAAAAAAAAAAAAAAAATTATAGTTTTATTATCATAGATTTATGATAAAACTTTACTATGAAAGTTACTTAATGGTTTTACTATTGCACTTTAGTTTCATTATGGCACTTCAGGGTAAGTACACTTATCAAATAATCAAGTGATTATATTCAATTTACACAAGATCAGTGATCACAGACATTGTGTCTTCACCACATATGCATAACTGTCACACCAGAGTGTATAATATTAATGAAGACCTAAAACCTATCTGCTAAGTCCTTTTATGTCATATATATATTATTATGCTTTTCAAACTGGACTAGTACTTGGTTTTGTTTAGGTTTGTTGAGAAACAATAAAATAGACTGCTTTCTAGAATGTCTCAGTAGTGAAAAAAGCACACAGCTTGTATTCCCATGGAATATAATGTAGAGTTTAAAGTATTATCTGGTGTTATTTCAGCAGGTCATTTTATATTAGGTAATCACTGTAATCTTTTCACAGCCAGGAATACATAATATTTAGATATTACAGACTAAATTCCTGTGATAATTATACAAACCAACAAGCTCAAATTAAACTAATGCAGGGTTTACTGTATGACATTACCATGACTTTAATGGTACTTAAAGTACTTTAGTACTTAAGTTAACTGTTATGTTCTGCTTATGACAATATCAAACATTTCAGTATGGCTGAAATGCATGGTTTGAAATTAGACTGTTATTTTATATTTCCTCGCCCCAACTTACCATGACCAAGGCTTCCTCACTATAACTGTGGTAATGTCCTTGTTTATTTATTATTTATTATACATTATTTGTAGCCCAGTGTTCTTGTGCTATGTCATGTTCTAACATACGTAAGTGTCATATCACAGCCAAAAAAAATGCCAATTAAGTCAAGTTAATGTCAACTTGACAGCAACAACTGATGAAAGCTGCTATGTCAGTGAAGGCTTTATGCAGGTGCCATGTATGAACATGTATGTGTGTGTGTGTGTGTGTGTGTGTGTGTGTGTGTGTGTGTGTGTGTGTGTGTGTGTGTGTGTGTGTGTGTGTGTGTGTGTGATAAAATATTGCTCTAAAAATGGCTGAATTCACTGATTAGACAGATCTGATGAGAGAGAGAGAGAGAGAGAGAGAGAGAGAGAGAGAGAATGTCAGCAACAGTATGTTTATCATACTTTCTATTGTTCTGTTTCCTTACATTGACCTTGGACATGCTTTCTGCATGAAAAATCTTTGCCTTTACAAAGACACACACACACACACACACACACACACACACACACACACACACACACACACACACACACACACACACACACACACACTAAGAGAGAGAGAGAGAGAGAGAGATACACACTTTCTCCTGATCTGCCCTGCTTACAAATCCTGCTTTTCCCCTCTGACATTTGCAGTCAATAATCTGAAAATAACCCTGTGTGGTGAATCTCAAAGAACCACATGCCACAATTCTCTCTCTCTCTCTCTCTCTCTCTCTCTCTCTCTCTCTCTCTCTCTCTCTGTCTCTCTCTCTCTCTCTCTCTCTCTCTCTCTCTCTCCCCATTCAATTCTGCCCATACTTTCCATTCTTATGCATATCCTAGGAGAAGGGAGCTTGTGAGAATTTTAGCAAGACAAAACCATTTAGACTTCAATGTACTATATCTATGCTGAAAATGTCTGGGTTACCTACCCCTGTTCCCTGAGAAGGGAACGAGATGTTGTGTGAGCTTCAGGCTGTGGGAAGCATGTGACCGGTATCTGAAGACTGTGTAAAATCACGCCTGTTTATAGGTCTGTGGTGGTCAGGTGACATGGCATCTGTAAACCACGTCATCAGCCTCTATTATCTGAAGCAAAGATGCGATTCACAGGCATGTCCCAGTATGACAAAGCTACGCAACGTCTCGTTGCCTTCTCAGGGAACAGGGTTGCATACATAACCCATAAGTTGCATGAGCTTCATACTGTGGGAACGAATACACCCACTCCGTCATACTGAGGGTATGGCCTGTCACAGAAGCTCCATCAATAGGGGCATGGCTGGCCAAAATGGTGGCCACGTAGACCCTAATTGTAGAAGGAGCCAACCTTGCTGAGAAATGTTCCTGTAAGAACTCCAGAACTGTAGCCACAGCGTAGTTTACTAGGTCTCACTGACATTCCTAGCATTTAACATGGTCTATACAACCTCTATACATAGACATCAGCAAGTAAAACCATGATTAATAGTTTCTCTGCTCTGATGTAGACATGCAGATATAATGGTATGAACATAGACATAAGATTGTTGGGATGAATCTCAAAGGTCATATCATACATGAGTTTGGAATGAGTATGATCCTGCTGTTTTTGCAGTAGAAAATTTTTTTTTTCTTTTTTTTCATTTTTCTAGTTCTTGTAGGGAGCACAGGGCTACCTCAGTGTCCAGATATGTACATAGTAGATTACTCATTATATTAAGGGAAATTTTGGGGTCCTCGATTATATCCTGAGCTCTGGTTACTATCTTTGGGCATTTTGCAGGTTCTCCGCATGTCTGTATGGGTTTCCTTCAGGTTTCTCCTGTCTCCCAAAAACATGCTGGTAGGTGGAATGTCTAAATAAATTGTCCCTGTGTGAATGTGTGTGTCCATTCTGAAGACTTAATTAACATGAGATGCTGTCACTCTGGTCATTATATGTGTACAGACTGTATATCAGTCCAGGTTTTGCTCTCATTCATGCTGCAATTTCCCAAGTCTCCAGATGTACAGTATATTCTCATTCGAGATTAGGCCCCAGTGAGACTATAGAGAGTGTAACACAAATGAGAGATTATAGTGATTATTACCTGATATGCAGAGAATATCCTGTTAACATCTTGACTTATTATTCATCTTAGATTGTGTAATAGAGTAACTGCAGTGAAACCAATATTGTATGTAAGTATAGAAGGGAGCAGTACAAGTCAAGATCTGCAGACTGTTCTTTAAGGTGTTAAATTATTAAAGCTATAAAGAATGCATCAACCTACAGTCGAGGCCAAATGTTTACATACACCAAGGCCAAAGACATTCAAACGCAATTTTTACACAACTCCAGACATTTCTTGTTATTTGGTTTCCATAGAAGTTAATTTCAAAATAAGGGGTGGATTTAACTATTTGGTGGCCCAAGATAAGGACCCTCTTTGGGGCCCTCTTCAACACCAGAGCACCACCCTTGTCGCACATTACTGATGAGCAATTATTTACCTTGATTTTCCTTCAGGGTTCCTGTCAACTTCTCATATGTTTCTCGTAGCTCTCATATTTTTTTACACTATGGTGCTTTGGGACTGTATTCTAATGAGAAGAGAATATTGGTTAACAATGGAAACACAAGAGCAAAATACCAAATTATAATACTAGAAGCTGTGCTCAGTGTTTATTGAAAATTTGAGACAATTTTGAAAAACTTTGTTGAGTTAGTTTATTGATTGATTTATTTATTTATTTTTATTTGTGCTGCATGATTTACAACGAATACTCTATCTACCATAAGCTGCTTATCTATCTTGAACACAGTTTGCTGTCCCTACATTTGTTAATCCTCTCCTCTACCTACTTTGTTTCTCAACTTGAGCTTGGAAATTAGCCAGGACCTAATGGTTCTCCTAACAGTGGTTGATCAAGTAGATTCTTTGTTGTTATACCTCCCTTGTTGTCTTAAGTGAGCTGATATATTTTACAATTTATTGTAGTGACCTCTACTCAACGGAGTGATTTTTGTTACTCTTCCCAAATTGCTGGCAACAAAAACATGACACAGTCATTTTTCTCACTATATACTATGCTTGATCTGTTGATCTTCAGGATCTTCTCCCCATTCTTAAATTTAATATAGTAGTGACTTTTTGAGAACCTACGACCCTCATTATTTTTAGGACAAATTCTGTCCTTCACCTGAACTGGCCCTTGTTGCACTATTTACCACCATTAGAGTACCAATGAGGCATTAATAGTCTTTACAAATCAACTTGTTTATTACATGGTTGCTTGTTTTTTTTTTTTTTTTTTTTTTTTTTTGGTAACAGGGTTGCTAGTAACGGGGGTTGAAGAGTCAGGCTAATATTAGACATTTTTCAGTAAAGGATGCTAATTCTGGACCCATGTATTACTTTCAACATAATGACAAACATATTACTATAAAGAAATAATAAATTGTTTAAATTAATATTCTTTGTAGCTATCACCTTAGTAACAGAGTTGAGTTGTTGAGCTGGATGATGTCAAGTGATGCTGAAAATATTTGAAAAATATGGCAAATAGTTGAGGGGACATTTCTTGGCCATGCTGTTAGAAAGGGTCTTGATGACGTCCTGTTTGTCATGTGACTTACTCTTCATTTAATTTTCTATATAAGATTTTCACTTGGTTAAAAGTTTACATACACTTGGTGTTTTGTACTATGTTTATATAGTACTTGCTGCAATTGTCTTTTTTATTGCTTAACTTACACAAATTTCTCACAATACTCGGCTGCAATTTTTGCCCATTCATGTTCTTTCATCCCTGGAAGTTCATTTGTACCACTTTCCTGAATGATTCAGTGCCTGTGTGGCCCCAAGATTATTCTATTTGCACACAATTGTTCGTACAGATGCTCAGTTATTTCATGGTTGTTTGGAAATTGCTCCTAAGGAGAAACTGTGTACTTGAGGAGGTCTACAATTTTTGCTAAAATTTTTATTGGCTGAGTAGCTTGGATTTCCCCATGGTATCATGGGCAAAAAGGTACTGGGTCTAAAGGTAGGCCCTTCTACAGACACAGGTACACTTTTAATTGTCTCTTAATTGCCCAATAAAAAGCTTGTAAAATTCATTATATCAATTTCTGGAGCCTTCCAGAATGTTTATAGAGACAAGTCAACTTGGTATATGTAAACATTTGAGCCACTGGAATTTTGATACAGTGAATTAAAGCTAAAATAAGTTGTCTTGAAATTTTCATGAAACATGAAACAAGTGCTTTCACCTCACTGTAAAGTTTCACTTAGTGTTTTTCAACCACACAAACTGAAATGTCTCAGCAGTTGAAATATTAAAGAAAAGCAGATGTCTAGCTGCTGCTCATGGACATGTTTATCTGGACAGTTTTCATGTTTTATTTACAGCAGAATATACCTACACTGTACCTCTCAAAGACTCAGAAGCCACATCTCCTCCTACCACTCGAAATGTAACACCCAAGCTTGATGTAGCTTTTTAAAAAACACCTATCATTCTCTTCTCATATTGCTGACCTAATCAGTTAGGTAAGCTTCTCCTTTACAACATTAGTCAGATTTGACCATTTCTTTCCATGGAGGCCACTCAGGTGATTGTTCAGTCCCTTGCCATCTTGAGCTTGAACTACATCAACTTGTTCCTGGCAGGTCTTCTCCTGCATGCCATCAGACCCCTGCAACTGATCCAGAAATCTGCACAGAAAATCTTCCTATGTTCTCCCACACCACATCATTTCTGTGCTCCTTCAGCTGGCTGCCTGCATCAGATTTAAAACAATGACGCTCATCTACAAAGCCAGAAATGGACCAGCCCCCCACCAACATGAAAGCTGCTCTGCACCATGTTCCCTTCAAGCCACTAGCACAGTGCAAGTGGACCCACCATCCATCAAGGTATACGCATTCTCATCAAGACTCCTCTCTGTACTGGCACCCAGGTGGTGGAACAGCTGAGTCACTGTTTGTCTTCAAATGAAGACTGAAAACATATCTCTTTACCAAGCACTAAACCAAAAAAAGGTGACTTTTATTTCATTTTGTTCCTGGACTAAGTTGTTGCACTCTCACAGCTTAATGGTATTCTTACATTTTGATCTATTGTGTTAGCATGAATATATTATAATGTACTTCTGGATAAGATAAAAGCATCTGCTAAATGCTTTTTACATTTCACACACACCATTATTTCTGTGTAATACTCTGTTTTGCACCAAATGGTTTATTTATTTATACTATCAAATAATTGCCAGCAAGGTGTTTTGGGTTGAAATATTTGGACTTGCTTTTTATATATTTGCTGTTCTGTCAGAAGGGATAATGCAGGGGATACAATAGACAACCGTTCCATTTTGCAATGTAAGTACCTTTGATATTTACATTGGGGAAGTGCAGAATTATCAAAGGCCTTAAGCATTCCTCTTCCTTCTCATGCCTCCCTTGTTGAGTAAGCTGAAGCGAAGACTTCTGGAGCCAAAAGGGAGGATTAGTGAGTTTTCTAGTAATCCCCTTTCCTTTCTGTGTTCTGTGGCAGGGGAGAATTTGTCATGTTGGTTTTTAGAGCACTACCGAATAACCATCCCCTGTGCTAAAAAATATTTTGATTGGATTGAAATGCCTAATAAAACCCAGGAATATTTTCTCTGCTAGGCTTTGAGCTATGATGGCACTAAACAAAATTTTAAAACTAAAATATATAGTAATTTGTTTAGGGAAGTTGTGACCCTAATCTCCTTGTCCTCCTCCTCCCTAATCTCCAGTTTTTCTTTTAGTACTGTATTTAATCCTTTACGGCATTACTCAATTTTCTTTTTTTTCCTAGGTAAATATGGTTCCTTGTTTTCTTTTGTTTTGTATTTTTTCTTATTCGAGTGGATCAATTTCCACAGCATTCATACCAACCATGAATCTCTTTTGTTACACACATACTGTAGTCTCATGGTGTGTAAAGATGAAACATGATCTAAGGATTTATATATTCACTTGCTTATTGAACTGCGACTTACCATTTATCTTCTGAAATGTTAGAAACGTTGTGGATCCAGAAGTGAGAATAATTCTGCAGGAAATAGTGTAACTCTTAAAAATGGAGAGAGAAATGACGACAAAGTAAGGCCAGGGAAAAAAAAAAAAAGGCAGCAAAGGTGCTCACTCTAACACTCAAGCTGTGGACTATAGTCTTGGAGGAGTACTTCAGTAACTTTGTGTCTATTATAAAGAATCATTTCATTATTTCTGTATTTCTCTAATAGCAGTTTCTGAACTTTTCTCCAGATGTACAATTATAATAAACACGTCAATAGAATTAACTGTAAGTCTATGAATTCCAAATGATTAAACTTCAAGTCCCTTCAGTTTTCAGGCCAGGTTACACCTACATATGAAACTTACCATCATTCCTGCAAATTTTCATAACTACAGGCCAGCTTCCCTCTATTCCACTATATCCATAGTACAATAAAAACGTGCCTATATTGATTCCAACAGTCTGTATACATGACCAGATATTCTACACTGAAACTCAACACTAAGCCAGAAAAAAAAACCCTCAGTATCCTCAGTTATCATTCTTATCAACCTGTCAGCTACCTGACACAGAATCACATGATGCTTATCTTCACTCATGCCGACATGGGCATTGGAAGCTTTGCTCTCACTTGGTTTTCATTATATTTACAGGATCAATCTTCCATGTAGCCTGGAGAGATTTACTTTCATCACCTCATAACCTCTCTACTGGAGTTCCTCATGCGTCAGCCTTTGGTCCAGTCTTGTTTATATACGTACACTAAATCACTGGGCTCAGTGATCAGATTATATGGCTTTTCTTACCACTGCTACTCTGAAGACGCACAACTCCCAAGACTCCCAGAAGATATCAGACTGTCTTTCTGACATTTACTTATGGTTGGAAACCCAGCATCTGCAACCTAGTTTTGACCAAAAAAAGACTATATTCATCCATCAGCTAAGAACTCGCTGATTTTGGATCCCTCCATTACCTTCAGTATATGAGTCCATCTGGCAAACACAACTAAGATTATATGATTAATAATATTAAGCATGATGATTTTTCACTTTTCAAAAGAGAATTTTTTCTTCAAATCTGCTGAAGAATATGGGTGTTCCTGACTACCAAAAAAATAAAATTAAAAAATCTTGATGCAATGTCTGGCAATTCCAAATGTGTTTACTTTCTGTGTATACTTTTGTATATGCCATATCACCTTACAAAGCATTCAGAATGCAGCTGCTTGCGAGGTTTATTAGCTCCCAAAATTCTCTCATGTGACTTCCTTAATGAGGACACACTATCGGCTCCCTGTTGCAGCAAAAATCTAATTCAAATCCCTTGTCCTTGCATTACAGGACTTAAAGAGCTGTGCACCACAATATCTACCTATCCCATTATCTACATCAGTGTCTCAATTCCTCACACAAAAATCTAAAGTGCTAGGTTATGCTTCCCTGTTCTCTACACCAGCATTTGTCATTTATGCACTTTTAAGGGTTTTGTCAGACATATTAATCCTATTGCAGAGTCTGAATCATTGTGAAATGAATACTTAAGCTTGGTTCATTTGGTTGAGATTGATTTCACATAGTTATACATGCACAAACTTTGGCAAGTGCATGTAGTAATCACAGATATCAACTGAGCATGGAGACGATGGAACTGCTGCAAAATAAATGTTTAAAGACCAGATACCATTGCTGATAAGTGATAGAGTAATCTAGTCATAAAAAATGACAAATGAAGGGTTCTTGCACAAATGAAACATTTTGTCCATTTGAATCGAATCCTGGTGTGGTTGTGGGTGGATGTGAATATGAGAGCAAGCACACAAGCACAGTCCAAGGAGTGAACTAAGTATAAGGTATCTTAATTACTAATTGACTAAATAAATAATGTATATAGTATACAGGGGGCATGTTGGCTTAGTGGTTAGCATGCTTGCCTCGCACCTCCAGAGTTGGGGATTCGAATCCCACCTCCCATCTGTGTGCACGAAGCTTACATGTTCTCTCCATGCTTCGGGGGTTTCCTCCAGGTACTTCGGTTTCCTCCCCGAGTCCGACAACAGGCATTGTAGGCTGATTGGTATTTCCAAATTGTTCATAGTTTGTGGATGTGTATGTGATTGTGCCCTGTGATGGGTTGGCACCCAATACAGGGTGTCCCCTGCCCTGTTTCCCGAGCTCCCTAGGATAGACTCCAGGCTCGCCGTGACCCTGTGTAGGATAAGCAATATGGAAAATCGATGGATATAGTATACAAAATATATAACCACTTCTGGCAGATGAACTATGTGTGGAAATAAACACTAATTATAGAGAAAAAAAATGACAGGGAGGTGTGATGTTGCCCGAAACAAAGTAAGTTTACTGTTACCACCCCAAAGTTATTTAAAATGATTATTTTCCTATAACAACATTCCCTAAACTGTTTTATTCCTCTAATACTAAAATAATTTGCCAACACTACCAATTTTTAAGTTAATTTCCTTGACGTCAATAAGACAAAAAGCACTGCTTGTCATGTCATATTGCCAATAAGTAATAATAATTTTAAAAAACACTTCTGTGTTGGAAAATGTAAAGGAACAGCTTGACCACTGTCATTGACACTGGAGATTCCTTCCAAAAATGGCAACTGAACATAAACCAATTCAACAGTTCAAATAAGTTTAATGTGGAGGATTTGCAAACATTGCTGTGAATTAGCTGTTAATATAGAAATGATAATGTATTAGAACTAGCATGTTCATATAAACCTGTGATTTGCCTTGCAGCCAGAACTACCATCCATGATATAATTATCGGCACTGATTCTTTTTACCCCTAAATCCTAACGACTCTGTCCTTTTCATTCCTATATCTTTTACATCCTACTTTGTCCTCCTCCTCTGCTAAACCAGTATCTTCTTCACTCATTCGCCTTCCTTTATTCTCTCTCAATCAGAGAAGGAGTGCCATTCATTTGGCCTAAGAGAGCCCTATTAGCACTAATTGAGAGTGTGGTACAGCATTAAAGAGGACCCACTTGTTACTCACAGATGAAGAGGCAGAAACAGGATCACTTAGAGACTGAAAGAAGGGGAAAAGAACAAGCTTGGAGAGTGTAAGAGAAAGAAAAAGCAGGGTTTATGTGGAGAATACCTACCTGTGCAGCACTGTACTTCAGTTTATCGCTCCAATTTTTCTGTCTTTTTCAAGGTCGTGGCTTGGTGGTTTATGGACTATTGTTTTAAGTTTGAACACCCTACTCCCTAATAAGCATTTGAAGAACAAAACATTCACAATGAGCCTCTAAAATAAAGCCAAGTAGAATTCTCACCATATCAGCAAGCAAGTGCAAAGCATTTTGTGTTAGCTAATATAAATTAAGCTTTGGAATATATTTATTATTATTATTAAATGGGCATGAATGTCCTATACTCTCTCTCTCTCTCTCTCTCTCTCTCTCTCTCTCTCTCTCTCTCTCTCTCTCTCTCATATGTGCACATGCACACAGAATCCATTTATATTTATTGTAGCTGCTCTTTGTATGAAATCGTATTATATTATGGTATTTTCATTATTTCGCTTCTTCCAGGGCACCAGAGTGAAACCTAATCAGAAATCTTCGTTCACCCATGTTAGTGGTTTCAGCCCCAGGCTAGAGGGATGGAATAAGAAAGGGGTGTTTTTGGAGGAGGAAGAGGAGGAGGAAGAAGGGGGCAGCACACAGAAAATGAAGCACATAGAAAGGAATGAGATGAAGTCACTGAGCAAATGGCACATAAAAAATGACAAGGGGGTGAAACTGTAAAAAGAGAAGAACGCAACCTTGTTCTTACAATCTGGCTGTGATTACTGAAATTATAGAGCTGTGTATGCAAGAAATGGAAAGGTTAAATATGATGAAATGACTCCCATGCCACTAAGATCCACTTTTTTGGGCTTTCAATTTGCATATGTTGCATATGTCCTCCATATGTTGTATTGTCTAATCACAATCCATCAATAAATTATCTAATAAATCATCACATAAATATTTTAAATAAAACATTGATGTTTTTATTAATTTATGTATTGCTAGCTTTATTTAGTATATACTGATTTATGCTTTTATTAAAGAATATATGAATGAATTTAATGATGTATAGCATTTTTTTTCATTTGGCACACTGTTTTCCATATTCCATAATGCATTTGTTTTTACACGTCACGATCTTGCCGGCAGATGGCGCTGTGGCGATGATGTGCATGGTCAGCTAGAGAGTGCGTGCATGTGCTTGAAGTGCGCATGGATGATAGGACTTTGTTTACAACGAACATGTGCACTTGTTTTGGTTTCTGTTCTGTCCCTGCCTTGTTCAGTTGTTCAGTTATTGGCAGAGGTGCGAGGGTGTGTTTTCAAGTGTTACCAGCTGTCAGCAGTTAAGGTAATTGTGACTGGTTATTTAAACCCCTCGTGTTGCTGCGCACTTTGCACGGTATTAGAGGCCGATTGGTGTAATGGTGCCATGCGGTAAAGTTTCCATGTCCTGTCTAGTTTCTTGTTCCTACTTTCATGTCATAGTTGAACGAGAGTTTCATGTCATAGTTAAACGAGAGTTCCCTTTCAAAGGGAACTTCAACATTGCATTTAGCATAACAGTATGGGAAGCGCCTTGTGCGTAACTGGTATTTGAAGCTTGTGTAAAATCATGCCTCTACTTATAGGCCTGCCATGATCAGGTGACGTGGCAATTAAGCGCGTCGTATGATTGTGTATATATATATATATATATATATATATATATATATATATATATATATATATATATATATATATATGGCACCTGTGAACCACGCCGCCAGCCTTATTGTCTTCAGGAAGACTGCATGTCTGTTTGTGTGACAAAGACGCTTCATTTCTACTCTATATTTTCTCAAAATCTCTAAACTTTTCTGTCCCTTTTTTAGAAGAAAAGAAAAGAAAAGAGAGGGAAGTAAAGACCGAGAAATAATTCAGGAAGTGTGTTACGGCTTGCTCCTGTTTCATCACGGGGAATGGCACACACTTTCTGGGTGAAGTGTTTAGGAGTGTAGCATGTGATGGCAGCCTCGAGAGGCTGCGCATGGTAATGCCTACATTAAGCAGCAGCAAGTTGGGTTTCAGAGTCTCGCGGATCTGGGCCGGCTGCTGCCGAGGCAGCTAGCCATCTCAGGTTAATGGGATCTCTTATAGATCCGGAAGAGGAGCTGGAGACGAGCGCTGCTCTATCTCTTCCGGGTTCGGCTCTCCGCTGGATTTTAGAGCTCGCGTCACGACTCCTCCTTCCGCTATGGAAAGCCAAAAAGGAGAAGAAAAAAAACACACACAAATAATAGTAATAATTCCTCTCTGACTCCGAGGAGCCAGAAGGATGTGCTAAAAACTGCGAGCAGCATATAAAGAGCTGCTTGAAGTGATTACTAAGGCTGGATCAGCCTTTTTTCTCCCCAGTGAAAGTAAATCCCTCACACTGCAGAAACTCCCCTTTCTTCCAGAAGTGCATGACAAAATATCAGGCTTCTGGGGGAAAACCATGCATAAGCCATATTTATAACCCCACGATGTTGGATTATTTGGCCATTGTGGGGAATGAATGGCATGGCTATTTAGCTATGCTGAAGGTGGACGAGGTGCTTGCGAGCTACTTCTCTCCATCGACGGCAGGTAATTAGGGGGGCCGGCTTTGCCATCCAAACCACCGTGTAAGGCCACTGTGGCATTGGTGGGCAAGCCTATGCAGTAGTAGTCTTGCTTGTGGGTCACTGCAGACAATGACAGTGTTGCAGGCCTACCAAGCAGACATGCTGAGTGAGCTCGACATATGGCGGCATTCAAAAAAAAAAAACAGTTCCTTCCCTGTTGTCTCGAGCTCACCCGGGCATCCACGAGTGGAGTCCGGGCCAGCACTAGTGTGAGGGAGACCCAGAAGGCGAGTATGGCAGCCCGCCAACCCCCACAGACAGCCAGGGGAACCGGGCGGCCACAGTTGCGGTCTGCTACTAGGCCTGATCTGAGAATGGTCATAAAGGCCAAGCAGGCAAAGAAGAGCGGTCCTGAGGGGCCATGGAGGGACGTATCAAGGGACATGAGGTTGTTAGGGCAGGTAGCCCCCAGTGCTATTGTAGGGCCTCTGCTAGCCAAGGTGGTCCCCAAGTTTTCAGTGTTCTCTGGTCAGCGAGCTGTCACAGGGCAACAAAAATCTGATGCTTTCCCTCCAATAGAATGTGGAATAGTTAACGTCACTAAAAGACCATCGGGCAGCGTGGAAACTACTGCCGAATGTGTCTCCATGGGTTCTGTCTATGGTTCAGAGGTGTGCTCACCACAGTAGTCAGCACAGACCAGAGCCCAACATTACCGCAGGAAGTAAGTTCCCTTTTGGACAAAGGGCCATAGAACAGGTACCCTGTTCCCTAGGGGAAGGAGGTTTTTTACCGCCTTTATTTCCTGGTCCGCAAAAAAAGATGGGAGAATGCGGCCAATTTTAGATCTGCGTCATCTTCGGACATACAGGTTCAAGATGCTGATGCTCAAACTTATGGTGCCACAGATTCAATTCGAGGACTGGTTTTTGACGATAGATCTGAAAGATGCATATTTCCAAATAGGAATATCGCCCAGCCACAGGAAGTTCCTGAGGTTTGCGTTTGGCGACAACACATTTCAATTTCGGGTTCTTCCCTTCGGGCTAGCTTTATCCCCTCATACCTTCACAAAGTGCATGGATGCCGCTTTGGCTCCCTTGCGACTCCAGGGCATCCGTGTACTAAACTACCTGGATGACTAGTTAATTGTAGCACGATCCAGGGAACAGGCGGATCAACATCGAGATGTTGTTCTCGCCCACATGAAGAGTTTGAGGCTCAGGTTGAAGCTCAAGAAAAGTATACTTTCTCCAGTGCAGAGGACAACTTTTCTAGGGGTTATATGGGATTCTACTACGATGAGGGCGTTTCTATCCCCAACACGCGTAGGATCGAGCCTATCAACTTTGAGCAAGATAAAGCTAGGTCTGGGAATCCCCTCCAGTCTCTACGAGAGACTGTTGGGCCTTATGGCAGCAGCAGCCAACGTCATACCATTGGGCTTATTACACATGAGACCGTTTCAATGGTGGCTGAAAAGTCGGGGGTTTCATCCGAGCATGAAACCTCTGAGAGTAATCAGTAGGCATCACGCGGTGATGCCTATGTGCTCTGAGTATTTGGAGGTGCCTGCAGTTTCTAGCCTCGGGTCACACTCTAGGGGCGTCTCCTTACCGCAAGACGGTAATGACAGATGAGTCCTGCACGGGCTGGGGTGCAGTCTTAAATGGCTGTCGAGCTCACGGTCTTTGGAGCGGCCCTCATCTGGAGTGGCATATGAATCGCCTAGAGATGCGGGCCATATTCCTAGCACTGAAATTCTTTCTTCCCAAGTTGAGAGGTCACCATGTGCTAGTTGTGTCAGACAACACAGCGGTGGTCTCATATATCAACCACCAGGGAGGGTTACGTTCACGCCCCCTGTTCAGGCAGGCGCAACTAATCCTTCTCTGGGCAGAGGGAAAGTACTTGTCAGTGAGTGCAATGTACATTCCGGGCAGGCAGAATGTAGGGGCAGACATCCTGTCGAGGCAGGGGCTGAGGCCTGGGGGTTGGAGGCTCCATCCAAAAGTGGTGGAGTCCATATGGCAGAGGTTTGGACAAGCGGAAGTGGATGTGTTCGCCTCTGAGGAGACAACACACTGCCCGCTGTGGTTTGCCCTCACTCCTCCTGCACCATTGGGGCTGGACGCCATGGTGCACACTTGGCTGAGGTCACGTCTATATGCTTTTTTCCCGATCGCTCGGCTCCCACAAGTTCTAGCGAGAGTTCTCCAAGACTGTCTACATCTGCTGCTAGTAGCACCTTATTGGCCAGCTCGAATATGGTTCTCTGAGAATTTCCCTGCTCGACGGTACACCTTCAGCTGATTTATCACCCTCGGCCAGAACTATGGAAACTGTGGGTCTGGCCCCAGCTCATAGATTCTGGTCTCACAACTGAGGTTGTAGAGACCATGTTAAACGCTAGAGCACCATCTACAAGGAAATCGTATGCGCTCAAGTGGCGGCTTTTTGTCTTGTGATGTGAGGAACGTCAGCTAGACCCAGTGAACTGCGCAATAGCTACAGTCCTGGAGTTCTTACAAGAACAAGCCTAACCCCGATGTTTCATGTCATAGTTAAACGAGTATTAGAGGTAATTAGGTTAGATGTGTAACGGGCTACGCGGTAATGTTTCTATGCCCTGCTTTGATTTCAAGTATCACGCCTCAGTTCTAGTTAATGTGTATCTGTGTAAATGTACTAAACGGTAGCGGTTCCATGATTTGTTCTGGCTTCGTGCCATAGCCTTAGTTAAATGGTTTTCATGTATAGCTCCTTGTTTCATGCCATAGCTAAACGCTAGATGAGTACAGGTATAAAACGGGTTGATGGATTATTGTGCTATGCTGTATTGTTTCATAGTTTTGTCCTAAGTTTTGTGTTTCATGCCTCAAATCTTGTTTCTGTTTTGACCCCGTTTCCCGTTTCCTGTACTAGTCACTTTAGAGTGTAAATAAAGACTCCTGCGCTTACTTCCTGTTTGAGTCTTGTCTCATAACAACACTCAAGTTGTGAGGCACTGAATGGTCTATTGATGTACTTTTGCACATTTTTTTTTCAAGCAGCACGGCACTTGTTGAAAGTGATAAAATACATTAAGCATGTGGTTTGCGTCCAACAAACATAGCAATATAAACAGGGCAGAATATCAAATCTGGTTTCAAATTCGCTTAACTGTCCTCTTATTTAACTGCCTATGATCATGTGATAATTTTGGACCTGGCTTATTACCTTTAAGGTTTAATTAGATGAAAATTCAATTTAATTAGGTGTAGATCACTATTAAGTCAATTATAGCACAGCCACTGCTAAGTGATGTAGAGCTACTCACTATTACACATATTAATTACTACACTCGGATTGTGTATATACAATGCTAAAAGTTCTGACTAAATTTCTAAACATTTTGCTCACACGTGAGCAGGAAAGAAGGCACTTTCATTTCTCTGGTTGATGAAATCAGATGATTGGTATTTTGTTAGACCTGACGAATTTATTGTCCCACTCAACACAAATCAGCCAGAAGAAAATGTCAGATAAAAAATATTTGGAAATTTCTTAACAGAAAAAAACCCCCAAAAACATTGTTTTGTTTCTGTTGCAGTGAGTGTAAATTCCCCACAGAAGCTATTAGCGAACAGTAAGAAGCTAATTAAGAAAATAAGTTGACAAGAGCTTTAATGGACACCTGTGGTTCTTCTTTCTGTCTCCAAAGGGATCTTTCTTTTCTATATGGAGTAACCTCATGGGAGTAAAATATTCACTTTGTACTTTTTCCTTTGTTCTCTATTAGAATCCCTAACCATCATGAATCTGCTTTATCTGCAGGATGATTTTGTTCTAGCCAGTGGTGCAAGGATCGTTTTAAATTGTGTTCTTCTTCCTTTTTTTCTTCATCCTTTTAAGGATTTACTAAAAATAAGTGCCTTTACTCTGCTTGAATTGGAAGAGGAAATAGTGTGTGACTATTTCTTGATGTCATGAGTGACAGTGACTTACCATTTGAAATTTGTCAGTGATGTTAATAGGAAAATCCTATTTTGATTTCCAAAACAAGATAAGAAACATTTTGCCACACGTCATTCAGAGAAGTTCATGCTTTTAACTTTAGATTAGATTAGATTAGATTAGACTCTTAGTTGTACCAGCCCAAGAGAACCCCTGTCACACCCTTCTTTATCTCCCTCCACTGGCTTCCTGTAACTGCCTGGAACAGCACCCTCCTACCTCAACTCTCTCCTGAAGGCTTATGTTCCCTCACGCAATCTGCGATCAACCAACGACCGATGCGTAGTAGTACCTACTCAGTGTGGCTCAAGGTTCCTTTCAAGAAACTTCAAACTAACTGTTTCTCAGTGGCGGGATGAACTTCCAACCTCAATCCATACCGCAGAATCTGTCCCATCTTCAAGAAACAGCTAAAGACCCACCTCTTCTGTGAACACCTAACCCTAAAAAAAATAATATAATAAAAATAACAATAATAATAATTACTCTGGCACTTATACCTCTACTCTGCACACTTTGCTTCTTCTGGAACTCAATTAATGGATCTTGTATGGTAGCACTACTTGTATTGTTCTCTGCTTGATATATCGCTTTGCTTGTATTTTCTCATTGGATAAAAGTGTATGCTAAATGAATAAATGTAAATGTAATGTAGTTGGATGTCCAGCTGCATCCAAAACAGCAAGAAATGCAGCAGCAAAAACTAAATAGTTTGACCAAGTTCTAATCAGTTCTAATCAGTACGAACAAAACAGTAGGGTTGGGTTCAAGACCATAGCCAATGGAGTCTGAATCAAGACTGATGGATGATAGACGTAGAGAGTTGTGGTTGAACTGACATGTTTTTTTTTTCCCCCCCATTGTTTATGTGTTCACTTGAATTAGTTGACAATGTAATACAGTATATATGCTTGTGGTGTGCCTTGTACCACACTGCCTTTCCTCTTTCAGTGCTTCAATCATTTTCTTGTGATCTTGAGGTTCAACAAGCATCTGTTCCTACCATTCTGAGGCCAACAGGCTCCAACTCCTAATTAGATCCTGCTCCAGGTCTCTAGATGCTTACTTTCTGAAGGCTTTAATCTGGATTCTTCTCCTGCTACCCAATGGCTTACAAGCTCACCTGCTAAACTCGAATTCCTAGACTGTCTGATATTCCCAGTGCTAACATGGTCCTCCTGCTAAGTCCTGATTTCTCTCAGGGTTTCTTCTTTATTCTTTTCCACTGTCCTCCATGGCTTGCCCACTGAGAGTTAAGGCTGTACTATCTGTAAAGCTGCTTTGAGACAATCTTCATTGTAAAAAAAAAAAAAGTGCTATGAAAATACTGTTCCATTGTTTGGTTTGGAGCTCTCCTCAGTTACAGATGTGCCACTTAGCAATGCAATCTTCATGCTAGGTGCTTTGGATGACACAGCAAGCTGCAGAGTAACACAAAATATACCCTTCTCCTCTCCCTCTCCGACTTTCTCTCTCTCACAAGTCATCCCTTTACTGTATGACCGTCATTCATCCAAGGCCCCTGCCCTCTGCGAAGCTATTCGGGGAAAGAGAGGACTGAAGAATTTATGAGATACTAAGGAAAGAGTATTGGAGACAGAGAGAGAGAGAGAGAGAGAGAGAGAGAGAGAGAGAGAGAAACAGCATGGACACGAGCAGAGATAATGGACAAGAGGGAGAGCAGACGCCGGCGCTAACAGCTGACCTTTCGCCACAAAGCCACACGGCATGAATTCTTCATTAGCGTGCTGCGGCTGCAGGCTCATCCCCTTCCCACTGTTATGCCTTCCAAAGAGACCAATTAGTATTGATCATCTCCTTGAATTAGTGTAGTTATATCCAAGTGCAGGGAATGCATAATGACACCAGCCTAGGCAGCTCCTCAAGCTGTGCTGAGAGTCTTTGAATTGGCGTTGGTGTGGGGTGTGAGGGGGAGAGGGGGTTAAAAAATGAAGTTCTCCTATGCTGAACATTGGCTTTTAGTGACACTGATTTACATAATAGAAATTGGAAATATGTGATCATAAGACAAAGACGATGGTGTATTACTAATGTTTAGACAGCACTGAAATTTTAGAAGGGTAGAATTACAGAATAACCTATAAATATACAGTTTATTTGATGTGGGTTTTTTTTCACAATTAAGTACTTCTGATACTTAATGTAGGCTTTTAACCACTCTGAAGTTTGATGTATTGCTGCTTTAGAAAAGGTCTTGAGCTTTCACATACACACACACACACACACACACACACACACACACACACACACACACACACACACAGTAGAAGAGACTTTAGGTTAACAAGCCTACATAGTGCAAATAGTGTAGGTGTTTCATTATGACTCCATTTAAGATTAATATGTGTCAACATGAATAGTGATAACGAGCCCATAATGGTTATAATTATTGTCAGAACATGCGAGGGGTCATGCAGGAGTCCATTAGCTGTTTTCATAGCATTCTTATGGAGATCAAGGCATATGAGATCGTGGTCATGGTGAAGACCTGTAGGATAACACAATATCTCTGGACAATTTTCAGCCATGTGGAGAATTGAACAATTGTAGAGAAATTTGAGAGAAAATGGGTGCTTTTCCGGACACTAGTCAAGCACAATTATATTGTATTTTCAATTAAGAATTCTCACTGAGGCAGCAAAATAATAAATCCCTGTAATGACTTCAGATGCAGTGCCAGCCTTCAGTGTATTAAACAAAATGCCACAACTAGCCTACAGCACTTTAACTAGTGAGCTATGGATAATGTAGTAGTGTGTTTATCTTTATCTTGATTTCACATATCAATGGCTAGTCACATGAATGGGCACATAGCCCATTAGGACATCTGATGTGTAAATAGTGTCCACCCTAATCCACTGTACTAAAGGTCCTTTTTTATTCTGCAGGCTGCTATGAGTCATTACATTTTATTGCAAATATTTATATCAGTGGTCACAAACCCTGTTCCTGGAGATCTACCTTCCTGAAGACTTTAGCTCCAACCATAATCGTGCCCACCTGACCATCTAATCACTGCCTTAAGAAATTATTGATCAACTAAAATGGGTGTGCTAGATTTTGGTTGGAGATGAAACCTGCAGGAAGGTAGATCTCAAAGAAAAGGGTTCCACTGGTTTACACCACTGGTTTACTACCGCTTAATGGTACTCATATCATCAAGTCAAATTGGTATTGGATTTTTTTTTGGAGGACTGATATGAATTAGTATAGTAATAGGGCTGCAACTAACGATTATTGTCATAATTGATTCGTTGGCCGATTATTTTTCCAATTAATCGGAGGGTGCGGGGCAAACTTTACCATTTTTTGTTGTTGTTTATTTAAAATAAAATCCACAAACTGAGTGTTACAAATATAAACTTCAGACTAAAACTTTACACAACTGTTTGTCCAAAACAGAGAAGAACCCAACACACACACACACACACACACACACACACACACACACACACACCAGAATATGTATTATTCACTTAGGACTGTCGTTTAATTTGGTGCTTTTTGTGCTTCCATAAAAATAATGCATACATTCTTATATATAATATATATATATATATATATATATATATATATATATATATTGTCGCGACGGGCAGAGATCCGGCGCACACAAGAGGGAAAACGCTCCTTCTCCGACTGCCGCACCGGCACGACGTGGGCAGCTTCCTGCCGAACATTCCGCCAGCCGGAAGGACCGCTGCGGCAGGGCGGGACTGACGCGACTCCGGCCAGCGATTGGCGGATCCAACGGGGAAGTCCCACCACTCAGGCGACGACGGAGGAGGATAAAAGGGCGCGCTTCCGGCCGGGAAGCGGAAGAGAATATCGTGGCGTCAAAACGGACTCCGTGCGTGTTTGCAGCGATTCGCAATCTCCGATCACGACGGTAACCTCACGCCCCACGCTAATTTCTCTCTCTCTCTCTCTCTCTCTCTCTCTCCCTCTCTCCAGGAGGCGTAAGCGCGGACGAGACCGCCGGATAGTGAGAGTCGCACACACGGAGGACGCCGGCCCGGGAAAACCCCCGCCCCGCCTCGGGAATCCCGCCTCCGCCACGAGTCGACTCCGCCGGCCGTCACACCTTCACAAAACCCCGCACTCTTCCATTTATAACACGTTCACCTCACCCTAGCCACAATAAAGCACCGTCTGCAACCATCCTTCGGTCTCCTGTGGGTCTGTACGCCGCCCTTCCCCGGGCTAATTCCTCACAACTGGTGGAGGATGCGGGCATAGTACAGACCCGCCTACTGCAAAACAAAAAAAACAAACAAAAAAAAAAATAACCAAACAAACAAAAAAAAAATTTATAAATAAACCCGAGAGAGAGAAAAAAAAAAAAAAAAAAAAAAAAAAAGGGGGGGCCCCACAAAATGGACCCCACCCTGCAACACCTGCTGGAGACTAGCCTCCAGCAGCACGCCGTGACACAGCAGCTCGCCGAAAGCCTTCAGGTCGCCACACAGACACTGATCGCCATGAGGACTGAGACCCCCGCCGCCTCCACGCCTCTCCCCGACGCAACCAGCGAGATCCGCCGCCTACTACCCCCCCTTGGCCCCGAAGAGGACCTTGAGGCGTACTTCGAGACCTTCGAGAGTATCGCCCGCCGGGAGGGGTGGGACCGTGACGACTGGCCCCGTGCCCTTGGTCCCCTGCTCACGGGAGAGGCCCGAACAGCCTACTATGCCCTCGAGCCGGAGGAGGCTACGGACTACCTGGCGATGAAGGAGGGAGTCCTGGCGTGGTGTGGCCGAACCCCTGGCCAGGCAGCTACTGAATTCCATCGTTGGGTTTATCGATCAGGTGCTCGACCACATTGCCAGATGAACGCCCTCCTCCGGATCACCAAACGATGGCTCCGACCGGATCGGCATACCGCCTCGGAGGTGGCGGAGAAGGTGGTGGTCGACCGTTTCCTGAGAGCGCTACCCCGGGCAGAGAGACAGGCCGTGGGGGCCCACGCCCCAACTACGCCCCAGGAACTCCTGACTGCCCTGGAGCGAACCTTGGCCACCCTGGAGCTCGACTCCGGGGAGCAGCAGCACCTCGATCGGCCCCTCGGTGCCCAGGGCCCCCGGTCTGACCGCCAGACCCGGCCCCGCATCTGGAGGAACCCACAGAGGGCGCCCACTTGTGAACACCCCCGAGACGAGCCCATGCCTACAGAGCCGGAGAGGGAAGCCGCCCGGCTGCTTACAAAACCATGGCTGGCAGGCTGCGCCCTCCATCAGCAGCAACCGCCGGAGGCGCCCTCCGTGACGGTGTGGGTCGAAGGGAGACCGGTAACCGCCCTACTGGACACCGGGAGCACGGTGACCCTTGCCCAACCCTCCATCCTGCCTGAGGGGCGCCGACCAAGTGGGACGCTTACCGTGACATGCGTCCATGGGGACACCCGGGAGGTCCCCTCAGCTGAGGTCCAGATCCGGAGCGAAGCCGGCACCTGGCCCCTCCAGGTCGGAATCATCCCCGAACTCCCCGTGCCCCTCCTCCTGGGACGAGACTGGCCAGGATTCCGGGTGGTACCGAGAGCCGAGTCCCGGAGACCGCGGCGGCGGGGGAAGGGGATCCCAACCTGGCCGGCCTACCTGGCCCAGGACGACGGAGAGGCCACCTCAGAAGGTAAGACCCCCCAAACTACTAACCCTCTGTCATCTGTCTTTCCCCAGGTAAACCGGGAGGGAAAGTTCGGCCGGGAGCAGAAGGAGGACGACCGACTGAAGCACTGCTGGGCCCAGGTACGGGTGATAGAGGGGGTCGACCAGAGCCCAGACCTGAGGCTCCCCACATCGTACTTCCTCGTCCGAGGGGGGCTCCTGTACCAATGGGCCTGCCGCCGCGGGGAGCAGGTGGACCTACTGGTGGTGCCCCGAGCCAAGACAGCCGTCTTATTACACCTAGCCCACACCCATCCCCTCGGCGGCCACCTGGGGGCCCGAAATACCCTGGAGAAACTGCGGGACCGCTTCGTGTGGCCCGGGATGGACGCGGAGGTCCGGACCTTTTGTCAACAGTGCCCGCAGTGCCAACGCACGGCCCTGCGGAGGCCCCCGCCGGCGCCCCTGATACCCCTGCCCATCATCGGCGTCCCGTTTGAGCGAGTGGGCATGGATCTCGTGGGGCCCCTACCCAAGTCGGCCCGGGGCCATGAATACATCCTGGTCCTGGTCGACTACGCCACTCGGTACCCTGAGGCGGTGCCGCTCCGCAAGGCCACCT
Source organism: Ictalurus punctatus (assembly GCF_001660625.3). NCBI lineage: Eukaryota > Metazoa > Chordata > Actinopteri > Siluriformes > Ictaluridae > Ictalurus > Ictalurus punctatus. Next base: position 10,219,551 of record NC_030417.2, read on the forward strand.
CGCAAAACATCGCCAGGGAGCTGGTACTCCTCTTCAGTCGAGTGGGGATCCCCAAGGACGTGTTGACCGACCAAGGTACGCCGTTTGTCTCGAAGCTAATGGCGGATTTGTGTCGTATGTTACAGGTGAAGCACCTCCGGACGTCCGTCTACCACCCCCAAACCGACGGACTTGTTGAAAGGTTCAATCAGACCCTCAAGCGGATGCTGCGCCGGGTGGTGGACGAGGAGGGGAGGAACTGGGACCTCCTCCTCCCCTACGTACTCTTCGCCGTTCGGGAGTGCCCCCAGGCGTCCACGGGCTTCACGCCCTTCGAGCTCCTGTTCGGGCGGCGGCCGCGGGGATTGTTGGATGTAGCCCGCGAAGCCTGGGAGGAGCAACCATCCCCTTTCCGCTCCGTCGTCGAGTACGTGCAGGACATGCAAGCCAGGATTGACAGGGTGGGCCCCATCGTCCAGGAGCACATGCTGGCGGCGCAGGCGGAGCAGAAGAAGGTATACAACCGCCCCGCACAGCCCCGGGAATTCCAGCCGGGGGACCGGGTCCTCCTGTTAGTGCCCAGCAGCGCCTGCAAGTTCCTCGCCCGGTGGCAAGGTCCATACACTGTCCTCGAGCGCCGGGGCCCAGTCAACTACCGCCTACAGCAGCCCGGTAAGCCAAAGGACGGGAAGCTATACCACGTAAACCTGCTGAAAAAGTGGGTGGAACCAACCCCGGTGGTGTCGGCGTTCGCAGCCCAGGACTCGGACCGGGGCAAGGGTACCTTGGTCGGCTTCGGGGAGGACCTCACCCCCACCCAAAGACAGGAGCTTACCGAGCTGACCGACCAGTTTGCAGATGTGTTTTCGGCTGCCCCGGGAATGACTCAGCTGGTCCAGCATGAAATCAAGACTCCTCCCGGTGTAGTGGTGAGACAAAGGCCATACCGCATCCCCGAGGCCCGGCGCCAGGCCATCGAGGAGGAAGTCAGTCGCATGCTGCGGGACCACATCATCGAGGAGTCCAGCAGCCCCTGGTCCAGCCCCATCGTCGTCGTGCCGAAGCCGGATGGAAGCATGAGGCTATGCAATGACTTCCGGAGGCTGAACCAGGTGTCGGAGTTTGACAGCTACCCCCTCCCCAGAGTGGACGACCTGATCGAGAGGCTGGGGAGAGCCCGGTTCATATCGACCCTGGACCTCACCAAAGGCTATTGGCAAGTGGCGCTCGCACCGGAGGCAAGGCCTAAGACAGCCTTTAGCACGGCCACCGGCCACTGGCAGTACCGGGTTCTCCCCTTTGGGCTGCACGGGGCGCCCGCCACGTTCCAGCGGCTAATGGACATCCTCCTGCGACCCCACCGACAGTTTGCCGCGGCCTACCTGGACGACGTGGTCATACACTCCTCCACCTGGGCTGACCACCTGTTCCACCTCAGGGAGATCCTGAAAGCCCTCCGGGAGGCCGGCCTGACGGCGAACCCAAAGAAATGCCACCTAGGGCTGACGGAAGCCCAGTACCTGGGATACCGCATCGGACGGGGGATGCTGAAGCCCCAACAAAAAAAGATCGAGGCTGTGAAGGACTACCCACGTCCGACGTCGAAAAAACAGGTACGTGCCTTCTTGGGATTGGCGGGCTACTACCGCAGGTTCGTGCCTAACTTTTCTGCTGTAGCCTCTCCCCTCTCAGACCTTACAAAGAAGGGCCAGCCAGACCAGGTGAGGTGGACAGCCGATGCGGAAAGGGCCTTCCAGGCCCTAAAAGAGGCCCTCACCAGCGCGCCGATACTCCGCAACCCGGACTTTGACCTCCCGTTCACTGTACATACTGATGCTTCCGAGACCGGGCTGGGCGCCGTCCTCTCCCAGACCTTCGACGGGGAAGAACACCCAGTCCTCTACATCAGCCGGAAGCTGTCCCCGGCCGAGAGGAAGTATGCGGCGGTCGAGCGGGAGGCACTAGCAATAAAATGGGCCATCGAGGAGCTGCGATACTATCTGGCGGGCAGGCACTTCATCCTCATAACCGACCACGCCCCCCCTGCAGTGGATGGCCAAGGCGAAGGACACCAACGCCCGGGTAACCCGCTGGTTCCTCGCCTTACAAGACTTCTCTTTTCAGGTTAAGCACCGGGCAGGGGCCCAGCATGGTAACGCGGATGGGCTCTCACGACGAGACGCCCTCTGGGCCCACCACCGAGCGGCAGTAGGCTCGGAGCTGGGGGGGGGTACTGTCGCGACGGGCAGAGATCCGGCGCACACAAGAGGGAAAACGCTCCTTCTCCGACTGCCGCACCGGCACGACGTGGGCAGCTTCCTGCCGAACATTCCGCCAGCCGGAAGGACCGCCGCGGCAGGGCGGGACTGACGCGACTCCGGCCAGCGATTGGCGGATCCAACGGGGAAGTCCCACCACTCAGGCGACGACGGAGGAGGATAAAAGGGCGCGCTTCCGGCCGGGAAGCGGAAGAGAATATCGTGGCGTCAAAACGGACTCCGTGCGTGTTTGCAGCGATTCGCAATCTCCGATCACGACGGTAACCTCACGCCCCACGCTAATTTCTCTCTCTCTCTCTCTCTCTCTCCCTCTCTCCAGGAGGCGTAAGCGCGGACGAGACCGCCGGATAGTGAGAGTCGCACACACGGAGGACGCCGGCCCGGGAAAACCCCCGCCCCGCCTCGGGAATCCCGCCTCCGCCACGAGTCGACTCCGCCGGCCGTCACGCCTTCACAAAACCCCGCACTCTTCCATTTATAACACGTTCACCTCACCCTAGCCACAATAAAGCACCGTCTGCAACCATCCTTCGGTCTCCTGTGGGTCTGTACGCCGCCCTTCCCCGGGCTAATTCCTCACAATATATATATATATATATATATATATATATATATATATATATATATATATATATATATATATATATATATATATTATTAAAACTCACCTTCACTGCACCTTGTGGTGTCTGTTACTCACTGATTTTAGATTATTTTACTTGTGTTTACTTTTGATCATAATGTTTTAATTAGATATTACATATCTTACTCGTGCTCCCACTCTGTATCACCATGTCTACACCGCGGTCTCGTCACTAACACACCACTTCCGTTATAATAAATGACAGAATTTATACTGCAAGTGCGCAAATACCCCATATAATAACAATAAACTTAAATTAACTAAATATTTTAAGCAAATTGCACCAGTTTCTCCTGCCCCTTACACACAGTGGAGCTTTTTAGATATAAACATAAGTTTGTCCTCGTGCAGCACTGTTTGATCTAAGCGGTGTTTAATATAAAATGCTCCGCTGCCTTAGAGGACTTTCTTCCTCAGTCCTGTGACGATTTCTCCTCCGTCTGATGGTGACTGAGGTCATGTTGGGAATAAAAAGTAACGTGACAAACAGTAAACTGAAGAAAGTCATTGTCGGTGATTCTGGGTGTCTGCTAATGCTTGCGTGCGTATGACGTCATGCGCCGTCGACTAGGAAGCGGCTTAGTTAGTAAAAAAAACGCTAGTGTTCTACTGTATTCGTGATGATATTACCTTTCTACATTTCATAGACTGGACGGTAGTGTACATAGTGCATAGTGTAAATGTATAGTACATCATTTGGGACACAACTTTAGTATTTACTCTCTGAAGCGTTTTTTCGGAACAGAAGTAACATAATGAGTAAATCTACCACGCACAGACCAAATAATCGATAATGAGATTCGTTGACAATGATTTTCATAATAGATTATTATCGATTAGTTATTGCAGCTCTATATAATAAGCTTGGGTAACATTTTGAAACAGATGAGTTTTAAGACAGGTTATTTAAAATGAGGGTATGTCTAACTCTTACAGATAGAAAAGTCATGCAAGTCCGACCTTTAGCTTTGCTATAATCTGGTGTCTTTTACCAAAAGGCTATTTGTGAGTGACACACCTGATGACCAAACACAGACCTTTTTTGACAGCCAATCGACAAACATGCAAGTTTTTGACTCACCTTAACTTATCACGTCCTTGAGATTGGACACGAAAAAAAAAAAAAACTAAAGAAAAAGCTCACTCAAATCGGAAGGTCCCTCCTAATCAGATAAACATGAATGAGATCATGTTCTTTCCCCCCCACTTTATAACTATAATGCACAGAGGTCAAAAATGACATCTTTATGGCCCAAATTTCCCACTTACGAGGTGAGGTGAATGCAACATTAGTGAGGTAACACATACATTAATCCCAATGGGACTCCATAATCACATTTAACAAGCGTTCCTTCTTTAACAAAACATTGTTAAACATAGGGTGGAATATGTCCAGGGCACTATATAAGAGCAGAAAAAAGTGTATTTGACTCACCCATCTCATCTCATAAGTTCCAAAAAGTGCATATACAGTATATGGAAGAGCCAGTCAGATTGCAACCTTCAAGATTCTGAATCTTGTGGCCAGAAAAGTGTACAAAAGATACCAGGTGCTCTGTATGCCATGGGCCAAGCAAAAGATACTGAGACTATGGTTTGACACAGAAACAAAGTACTAAACTAGAGAAAAGTTATTCAGCAGGTGTAAAAGTTAGTATCTGAGTGCAGGTGAGTGGGTATGAAAGGAAATCCAAATTGGAAAGAAAGAGGAAGAAGGGCATTGTGGGCAAGGAGAAGAATTTTCTCACTAAGTGTGTTGTTTTATGGGGAGCCCGTGAGCAGTGTGAAGTAAAGGTGTAATAGTGTGACAGGAACAATTGTTAGTTAGAAGACAGACAGCTAAGTGCTGAAGGATTTCTGAAGGCTTTGGATGGTGTAAGAGCTAGTGTCAGCAAGGAGAGAGTTTCGACAGTCAGGAAAGTTGGAGATAAAAGCATCGACAAAGCAAGGTGAGATTGTCAGGGTCTAGAGGGTTTTGTGGACGTCTTTTACGGAAGTCATTTTTACTAAAAAGGTAACATGGCCAATTGGGTCAAAATCTTAATGTATTGGACCTAGAGGTAGCAAAAAAAGGATAGAAAGCATCTGAGTGGAGTGGTGTAGGCACTATGCAACTAATTAACTAAAATGGATTTTTATTTTCTCTGAGGCTGTAGTAGGAATACAGGATTTTGTCTCCACCAGAGAATGATGAGGACCGTCAGAGAATCATGTGGTAAATGGATGAAGCAGGATGCAAGTGTAGAATGTAAAAGCTCCGTGGTGTTAATAATTAATAATCCGGTAATCATTGTCAATGTTCTAAGCCAGGGTCAAATCACAGGCAGACAACATTAAACTAGAATAATCCATAATCAACACAGTATACTTGAGCAAGGGTTAGAATCAGGAAATCAAAACATTTCAGGAACCACAGGAAACTGGAAACACCGCTCAGAAACTGGCGAAACAATTGATATGACTTCATAACAAGACTAGAACACAACAGAGGCATGTTCACGAAGAGAGTTGAACAAACTCATAGTTGCAGAGTAAGATTTGAGTTGACAAAACCAAACAAATCTAATTAAGGTTAATTAAGGTTAACAGGTTTCATGATGCTGGTTATCAACTTTCTCAGTCAACCCAGGTTTTAACCCTGAATTAATGTTTACTCAGCATGCGCATCCACATCAATGCCAGATGTTTGCAGCAAACAGACAATAGTGTTCAACATAGAAAAAAGCAGGTGTGCATATTTCCTGTTGAAGAGCAGGAAATTATTATGCGGAAATATGAGGAATTTAAACCTACACTAAGTGCAAAAAGCAACACCATATCAGGTGCCATAGCTCGGGAAAATTGCTCATTGTGTAAATGCCTAATCTTACTTTTACAGGCTCACAATGAGAATCAATGGATTGAAAGCTCCAACATATTTTATGTCATTTAATTTAATATAATGTACTTTTTAAATTAAATATTAATAAAATAAATATCAATTTGTGAAAACAAATTAGGATGGGAGGATTAGTGGCACTGCATGACATGTATCACTCACACAGAACCACAAAGTAACACATATAGTTTGCGATACAATATGAGCGTGGCTTTGGCATCTCAGATTTTTAATGTGCAGTTACAAATCCGGCATAGATATTATACCATCTGCCAAAAATCAATATTTTTCATAGAGATGATCATCGGGAAAAGCCAGGGGAATGTGTCTGTCCCTACAAGTCCTCACCCTTCGAAGCGCCTTTATTATTTGAACTCCGAGCTCCACAAATGGTGACGCCATCTCTACTATCACTAAAAGGTTATCTTTGATGTGTCAGATTTATATCACTTTGCTCACAGCTGATTGGTCCAATTTGGCTTTGAGTATTCTTACCCAGAATAAAACGTACTCTGGAGCAGGTTAGCCGTGGAGCGTAAGTTACCATGGCGATGAAACCCGCTAAAAACCAATCTACCTTCTTCAGACAGAAAAAAAAGAATTTGCTCAAACTAAACTCAAACTTACCTGGGTACCCAGCTAAACTGGCTTCGTGAAACAGGCCTCAGGGTATACGGTATATAGACAAACTATTCAAGATCTAAACAGGAAACAGGTGGACAAAATCAGGAAACACATCAAATTCATCAAAGTAAAAAATAGACCAATAACAGAACAGGGGCAGAGACAGGACCAAAACAAAGCCACATGTAGCAAACTCAAAACAAAAATATGAAAGGAGACCTTGTGGCATTGGAAAATGTGTTACATGATGAGAGCAGGAATTCATGACAATCTGATAACACAATGTAAATATTTGAAAATAACACTTTCTTTTCATATAGCAAGTTCTTAAAACTAAGCAGAAACCTGTCTTATCCTAAATGACAGTAATTTGTGTGAGGAAAATTGACAGGATAATAGATTCACAGTGTGACATTATCACAATGTAGCGGATGAAAGTGGATGTGTGTGCTGAATCTAATTATTTTTCCAAAACCAAATTCAAACAAGCAATCAAAACCAGCTGGGCTGTATAAAAACAAGGAAACAAGGCAAAATATAATTTGTATATTCAAACAATATCTTGTATCTTCTGTAGCAAAACAAAAACACTATTTCCAAGTGTGGTGTTTTGTTTTTTTTTGCTGAAATATTCTCTCTTTTTTCACCTCACTTTTCTCCCTAATTTAGTCATGGCCAGTTCCCACTCACAAGCCAGCTGTCTCTTATCAACCAGTGAGGGTGAGGGATATCACATGCTCCCTCTGAGACATGTGAAGCCAGCCAACCGCACCTTTTCGAAATGCTGCTCATGCAGTGTCACAGGGGTGTGTAACACACTCGGAGAAAAGTGGTATCCACCCTATTCGGCACACCTAAGGGTGAGAAAGAGAAAGAGAGTATGCCATCCTTCCCACCCAGTTTTGTTCTCTTGTGGCTTTGTCAGGATTCAAACTCACAATCTCCAGATGATAGGGGGAATGTTTTATTTGTTGTGCCACGTTTAAAGAAAAAAACATCATAAGTGTATCTGTAGTGACTAAATAAAAATTCCAGCTATGGGGCACAGTGGTTAGTGCTAAGTGGTTAGCATGTGTGCCTCGCACCTTCAAGATTGGGGGTTCAAATCCCACCTGTGTGTGGAGCTTGCATATTCTCCCTGTGCTTTGGGGGTTTTACCTGGTTTTCCTTGGTTTATAGGATAAGCAGTATGGAAAATGCATGGATTATAACAGCTGTTTTTATTTAATGTCAGTTCTTTTTGAAAATGTGACAATAACCAAACATACAACAAACAATTATATATGTCCTTTATATATGATATTTATAATATATGCTGCTAATGGTGGTGTAATGGTGTGAGGAATGTTTCCTAGGTACACATTGGGCCCCTTAATACTAATCAAGCATCATTCAAATTCCACAGCTGTGTATTGCTGATGACATGAATCCCTTTATGGCCACAATTTAGCTATCTTATAATGGCTTCTTCCAGCACAAGTCATCTCAAACTGGTTCCATGAACATGACCGGTGTACTTTAATGGCCTCCCTAGTCACCAGATCTGAACGGGAGATTCACAGCATGAATGCGCAGCTGACAAATATACAGAAATCGACAACATGGACCAGAATCTCAAAGGAATATTGTAGAATCCATGCCACATACTACCTAGTATTAATATGGTGTTGTAACTAATTATTACACAATAAGAATGTGCTAGCAAAAGATTTGCTACAGAACCTGTTTTCAAAGCTAGCTAGTAAGTTCATTTTAGTGATCAACAGAAAAGAGCTTTTTTTTTACATGATGGTTACCATGTTTATATGTTTCTGTAAAGCTGCTTTGAGGCAATGTCTATTGTAAAAAGTGCTATACAAATAAAATTGAATTGAATTGTAAAAAAAAAAAAAAAAAAAAAAAAAAACAACAACAAAAAAAAACACCCACGAGAATTCACATTTAAACATAAATACTAAAATCTTATTTGTTTCTGTTTATGATAAAGATCAACCAGTTTATTAGCAGTTAACTAGCTGGCCAGCAAGCAATATGCTAACATAAGGCCCCTATAGTAAAGTGCAATAATACTGTACATTAGCAGCTGCCAGAATTTCATGGGTGGGACTAAAATTAACAGTTGACCATTTAATTTATGTTGTAGGAAGTTCTTACCATTTAGTTAGACACATTTACAAAATATCTCTTTCTGTCCTGAGGGCTAAATTCGACTATGTCTAGGTTTGGACAGATTTTATATTTATAGTTTATCCTGTCAGTTTGAGCATCAAAATTATATCAAATTATATTTTGATACACACCAAAGAAAACCTTTTAAATTAGTGAGATAAACACAATCAACTGGAGGTCAATGCATTTTTGTTTGAATTATGAAATGAAAGCGATTCTATATAAGGAAATGTAATGCTATGATTTACATTTCCATTATATATTATTATAAGAGCTCAGCTTCACTGGGTAATCACATCAACCAAGTCATTAAGTAGACATAACAATGGGTAATTTACAAATTTGCGTATCATGCATATTCATGCGTGCTTACATTCATTGGATGGAGATCCATACTTCAAAGGCATTTATGGTTATGGAGGCCTGTGGAGGTCATGAAAAGAATGCTTTTTGATTATTATCAAATATTATTCAGTACATTATGAGCACAACTTGGGTTATATGACACTAAATGGCCAAACGTTTGTGGGTACCTGATCAAAACACTCATTTGCGCTTCCTGAACATCCCATTCCAGATTTATTTCACTCTTCTGGGAAGGATTTCCACTAGATTGTGGAGCATGGCTGTGGGGATTTGTGTTCATTCAGTTACAAGAGAATTAGTGAGGTCAGGCACTGATGTTGGGTGAGGAGGCTCCAGGGGGTGTTCAGTGAGGTTGAGGTCAGGGCTCTGTCTAGGACACTTGAGTTCTTCCACTACAAACTTAACGCACCATGTGTTCATGGAGCTCGCTTTGTGCAGAGGGGCATTGTCATGATGGAGCAGGTTTGGGCCTCATAGATCCAGTGAAGGGCAATTCAGCATGCAAAGACATTCTATACAATTGTGTGCTTCCAAGTAGTGGTAAGAGTTTGGGGAAGAACCACATATTGGTGTGATGATCAGATGATCAATTTTTGTATTTTTAAGTTTATAAAATCATGCTAGTTGTTGGCTATTGTGTGTTAACGTATAAAAATAAACTCTGTTTGATTTGTATAGCACTTTTTAACAATAGTTGTCACCAAACAGCTCCAGATCCAGATCTAGATCCCCAATGAGCAAGCCATAGGTGACAATAGTGAGGGGAAAAGTCCCAGAGTTTTGAACATGAGGAAGAAACTTGTGAGGAAGCAGACTTAAAAAGACACGTGTTGTCTTTTCTGTGTGTTATTATTCTCTTACAACTGTATACTGTTGTAGGATGTTCACTATGAACATATTGTGAATATTTGAGAGTATTGTGAGTCCTGGGTTGAGCCTTTATAATTACAGCAGCAGTTTTTAGAAAGTACATGTCTCCAGTGCTCATGGGTATTAAATAACAAACATAATTTCAAAAATAATACCCTTTTGGAGTAGTTTTAGGACGTGAATTTGGCCAAATACTGTGCTGAAAATTCTTTAAAATATAAGAGCTCCTTCTGCCGGCTCACTCATGTTGACCTCTTGAGCTTTGCTCTCCTTTGCTTTGTGCCATTGCAGAGTGTCCTTGTTTTATCCATACTTCTCAAAGCTTTCCTTTGTAGAACCAGTCACCTTGTACTGCGCCAAGTTCAAAGGGAATATGAGGATCTTCTATTCTTACATTTATTTCACACATACAATGTCTCTGACTCGGCCTCTCTCTTTCTCTCACACACATTCTGTCCTGTCCGCTGCACTTGTGACCTGATCATTCACTCCATCCTGACTGTTACATGTGCCCCAGTACAAAGAAATTGCTTCAAAAGCTCGATGAAGAAACATATCAGCTTCACCTGAAAGCACAATATTTTTTTGCTCATATATTTCCCAGCACTCCTGTAATAGTAATTTTGTATTGCTTAGGCGCACCATGGAGCACGGAGACCAAAGCAGCGTTGTCACTTTCAAGGTAGAGAAATGGGAGAACCGTCACAGGCTAGGAAAGGAAGAAAAATCACCAGCAACAATGACTGGATGTTTGCTGTGATGACAAACAGAGTGAGGCTGCACTTTTCAACCCTGGATTGACAGAGAAAGGTAAACAAGCTAAAAAAGAAAAATAAATGAGGAGAGCTTTCAAGGATAAGCATAAAAAAGATGAAGGTTTCCTGACTGGAATGTGCCATGTGCAGTTCTTTTGTAATTTGTACATGTTGCATAATAGGTGTAAAAATCCTTTAAAAATGCATCTGATATGTATATAGCTAGTCATGAACTATAATCTGTCATTTATAGCATAATCTTTTTTAAGGAATAAAACAAAAACAGGGCTTTCTGTTGTACACTGTTAAAATAATCAAGGATATGAAGCAGAGTTTCTGTTACCATCCAAAGATTATTTTCCTCTAACAGCACGTTCCTACTACTGCAATTTGCCAATGACTACTTTTTTTTTTTTTTTTAAATTAATTTAAAAAATTACATCATGCTTTTGTCAGCTTAGGGTAAGTGTAGGTGTAAGCCTACAACTCTGACATAAAAAAGGAACCAGTAATGTGCACTGTTTGTTGATTTAGCCAGTTCTGTTATTTTATATTAGATGTTTTTATTGAACGCCAATCAGAATAGCCAATATTGACTGATGACCTACAATGTGCATGCAGTCCCTAGTGACCTTGAAGAAAATAAAAATATATATATATATATTTTTAAAAAAACCTTAAATTAACTTTTTTTTTCTATTTTCAGCTATTCCTGCAATAAATATGCAGTAACTGTATTTATCAATGCTTTATGCTTAATGTATATGATGAAACACTATTTTAACAATTAATGCTATTTCTTGTCAAACAGAATACTGAGTTTTCCAAGTTAGAAAAGACAGCATGGTCAAAAAGTGCCCTAATGTGCCAGTCAAAGCATCAAGTATCAGGGATTTGAGGCGGATGCAAATGCAGACTATAAGTGAAATGTTTAATAAAGTATCCAACAAAGCACAACACAAGACTTACAGGGAACAAAAATGACAAAGACGAACATAATGTGAAACATGGAGACAGAACAAGCAACACAAGACAACTCATGCAGTGTGTAATGTGACTATATATACACACACCAGTGCTAATGAGCTAAAGGTGAAACAGGTCAACTGAGACATGTGACATGGTGCAGTGGCTGATTGGAAATGTAGTGTCTAGTCCTTCTCCAATATTACATGATATCAGGCATGTTAAACACGCATTCTGCACATTTTCTAATCTATTTAACTATAAATGGAAATATGGTATAATCTGTTTGATTTAAACAAATATTTTAATAATTCAGTATTTTTTTTTTTTACTAGTGGACTTAAATGAATTGAATGAATTATTATTTACATATTATCAATAAAACAGTTAATATATGTTTTAGGTCTCATAGGAAAACTTAATAGAAATGTGTTTTTATAATTATTTTCACAGAGAACATTGCATTCTAATATTTTCTCTAATTATCAAAGCTGTAAATTATCACTTAAAGGTGCAATAGTCTATTTTTTTATTCCTTATTTGTACAAATAACCTGGAAGATATGTAAAACAAAATAAAAAGCAAAAATAAAACAATGTGTTGTGCCATGGTCACTGAGAAAACCTGTTTGGAAAACGTCTGGGTTATGCATATAACCCTGTTCCCTGAGAAGGGAACGAGACGTTGCGTGAGCTTTACACTCTGAGAAGTGCCCTCGCGTGTAGCCAGTAAGTGAAGTTTGTGTAAAATCATGCCTATTTATAGGCCTGCCATGGTCAGGTGGCATGGCATAACATGCGTAGCGTGACTATAAAACGCCACCTGTAAACGACGTCCCCAGCTTCTCTTTGCCTGAAGCACAGACGCAATTTACAGGCATACCCCAGTATGACAAAGCTATGTGACATCTCGTTCTCAGGAAACAGGGTAAACCAGACATTCCCTTTCAAAATGGAACTCAACGTTGCGTTAGCTTCACGCTGTGGGAACGAGTATACCCACCCCATCATACAGGGTATGGCTTGTCACAGAGTCTCCATCAACAGGGGCATGGCTGGTTGAAATGGCTTCCATGTAGACCCTAATGGTAGAAGGAGCCAACCTTGCTGAGAAACATTACTGTAAGAACTCCAGGACTATAGCCATTGCAGCAGTTTACTGGGTCTCACTGAAGTTCCCAGCATTAAACATGGTCTCTACAACCTTAGTTGAGGGACCAGAATCTATGACCTGGTGCCCATCAGAGGACCGACCCACATTTTCTATAGTTCCAGCCGAGGGAGATAAATCAAAACTCTGCCTTGAGACAATAGATCCCTTTGATGGGAATCTCCAAGGGAGTACTGTCCAGCAGAGATATTATCTCTTAGAACTTTGACCATACTGATCTCTAGTCCAGAATTCTTGTTTGTGTGGGGATGCTCTTCCTACCAGTCATCACCATCCTGGGGGCAAGGCTTTGTGAACTTGGGCAGGAATCACTTAAATGTCAAATTCACCAAACCATCTGAGACCTAATAATTTAAAAATTATATATATATATATATATATATATATATATATATATATATATATATATATATATATATATATATATATATATATATAGTGAGGGGAAGAAGTATTTGATCCCCTGCTGACTTTGTACGTTTGCCCACTGACAAAGAAATGATCAGTCTATCATTTTAATGGTAGATTTATTTTAACAGTGAGAGACAGAATAACAACAAAAAAATCCAGAAAAATGCATGTCAAAAATGTTATAAATTGATTTGCATTTTAATGAGGGAAATATGTATTTGACCCCTCTGCAAAACATGACTTAGTACTTTGTGGCAAAACCCTTGTTGGCAATCACAGAGGTCAGACGTTTCTTGTGTTGGCAGGTTTGCACACATCTCAGGAGGGATTTTGTCCCATTCTTCTTTGCAGATCTTCTCCAAGTCATTAAGGTTTCGAGGCTGACGTTTGGCAACTCGAACCTTCAGCTCCCTCCACAGATTTTCTATGGGATTAAGGTCTGGAGACTGCCTAGGCCACTCCAGGACCTTAATATGCTTCTTCTTGAGCCACTCCTTTGTTGTCTTGGCTGTGTGTTTTGGGTCATTGTCATGCTGGAATACCCATCCACGACCCATTTTCAATGCCCTGGCTGAGGGAAGGAGGTTCTCACCCAAGATTTGACGGTACATGGCCCCGTCCATTGTCCCTTTGATACGGTGAAGTTGTCCTGTCTCCTTAGCAGAAAAACACCCCCAAAGCATAATGTTTCCACCTCCATGTTTGACGGTGGGGATGGTGTTCTTGGGGTCATAGGCAGCATTCCTCCTCCTCCAAACATGGCGAGTTGAGTTGATGCCAAAGAGCTCCATTTTGATCTCATCTGACAACAACACTTTCACCCAGTTGTCCTCTGAATCATTCAGATGTCCATTGGCAAACTTCAGACGGGCATGTATATGTGCTTTCTTGAGCAGGGGGATCTTGCAGGCGCTGCAGGATTTCAGTCCTTCACGGCGTAGTGTGTTACCAATTGTTTTCTTGGTGACTATGGTCCCAGCTGCCTTGAGATCATTGACAACATCCTCCCGTGTAGTTCTGGGCTGATTCCTCACTGTTCTCATGATCATTGCAACTCCACGAGGTGAGATCTTGCATGGAGCCCCAGGCCGAGGGAGATTGACAGTTCTTTTGTGTTTCTTCCATTTGCGAATAATCGCACCAACTGTTGTCACCTTCTCACCAAGCTGCTTGGCAATGGTCTTGTAGCCCATTCCAGACTTGTGTAGGTCTACAATCTTGTCCCTGACATCCTTGGAGAGCTCTTTGGTCTTGGCCATGGTGGAGAGTTTGGAATCTAATTGATTGATTGCTTCTGTGGACAGGTGTCTTTTATACAGGTAACAAGCTGAGATTAGGAGCACTCCCTTTAAGAGTGTGCTCCTAATCTCAGCTCGGTACCTGTATAAAAGACACCTGGGAGCGAGAAATCTTTCTGATTGAGAGGGGGTCAAATACTTATTTCCCATATTAAAATGCAATCAATTTATGACATTTTTGACATGTTTTTCTGGATTTTCTTGTTGTTATTCTGTCTCTCTCTCAATTTTATATATATATATATATATATATATATATATATATATATATATATATATATATATATATATATATATATATATATAATTTTAAATATATATAAAACCTTGCCCTTGCTATAAAATATGGAGTGAACAGGAAATAGTTGAGGGTGAGAGTGAAGGCATCTGTTTAAGTTCAGCTACAGTTGTCTTAAACAGGTCTCCCTTCACTGCAGAGGTTGTGATTTTTGTGATTTGAGGAATATAAAGGAAACTCTAATGAATAATAAATGGAAAACGAGAGCCCGTAATGCATGAGGGTAATGGCCAAATAGACTGATTTTTTTTCCCTCTTTATTATGCTGTGATGTTCACAGGATGGAAATCACTTGCTAGATGTCCTGATGTTTTTTTGATAGAGGAGCAAACAGCACCTTCCAGAGAAAAGGTAGAAAAAGAAGAAAAGGTTCATTATCTGAAGTGATTAACTTGTTTTGCAATCCAAGGACTGTACAAATAACAAACTGAAAGCTGTGAAATCAGCTAACCAAAAAAGTTACAAAATTATACAAAACAAAATAAAAAACAAAAAAAAAAGTATTTTAACAAAACAAATGTGTATACAGTGGGAGAAATAAGTACTGGACGCGTGAACATTTTTTTTTCAGTAAATATATTTCCAATGAGGCCATTCACATGAAATTTTCACCAGACAGCAGTATTAACTCAAGAAATCTGGAAATATAGAGAATTTATAACAGTAAAGTCCATAAATAAAGTTATGTGTAATAAAGTGGAAAAAGCAGTTCTCCAAGGCAAGGGATCAGCTGAAATCCGTAAGTAATTAAACCCCCTATCTGTTAATATCAGCTGGGTTAGTAAATTGATGGTCTATAAAAAAGGCTTTATATATATATATATATATATATATATATATATATATATATATATATATATATATATATATATATATATATATATATATATATATGTATGTATATATATATATGCATGTATATGTATATATATATATATATGTATGTATATATATATGCATGTATATGTATATATATATATATATATATATATATATATATATATATATATATATATATATATATGGAATGCCATATATTACATAATATCACATATTTCACAGTCTTTGTAGAGTTTAGATTTTAAATTATGAGTGCATTAATAAAACATTACAGAAGTTTTCATATTGACAGTAGATATCTCATAAAAATCAAACCAATATATACTATAAGTATTTAAAAACTTATGTTGACCTTGGGGTTGGGCTCAACGGGTACATTTCGACCTACAGTACATTACATTTAATGTTGTGGAACCTCAACAAGTCAATTCTTATTATTACTTACATTATAACAGCAGGTGTTCCTTTACCAGCCTCTCTTTTTTCTCTCTCGATGTAAATAAGACAAAAAAAGATGTAGATTGTAATGTTACTTAGAAAACTAGCAAGTGCAGTCTCCTATACTACTGTGAATTAGAAAATGAATCATCTTCTTAACAATCAAAGTTGAGAATTCAGCAATGCTGTGTTATAATAAAATGTAACAAAATATAACCCAAATTATGCAAAAGTCAGCAAAACTCATGCATTTCAGGATTCAAGTTACAAAATGGCTTCACTCTTGTTAATTAGCCTCCTAGCTTTTATAAAATATGCAATGTTGCTGAAAATACTTTTAGCATCAGCAGAAACAAACACATAGTAGGTTGTTATAGTAAGGGTAAATTTTTGGTGACAGGGTAAAATTAAGGTAAAATTTTAAATAAAATAAAATACTGCCTAATGTGGAGATCAAGCTAAACTCATGTTATATTTTTATAATGATTCAAGGTGGTTTCACATGAATGTACATGTATATGGGAAACGTATGTGGACACCTAACCACCACAATCATATGTGGTTCTTCCCCAAACTATTGCCACAAAGTTGGAAGCACACAATTGTATAGAATGTCTTTGTATGCTGTAGAATTACAATCTCCCTTTACTGGAACTAAGAGGCCCAAACCTGTTCCAGCATGACAATGCCCCTGTGCACAAAGTGAGCTCCATGAAGAAGTACATGGTGTGTTAAGGTTGGAGTGAAAGAATTTGTGTGCCCTACACAGAGCCCTGACTTCAACCCCACTGAACACCTTTGGGATGAACAGAAACCGGAGCCTCCTCACTCAACATCAATGACCTCACTAATGCCCTTGTGGCTGGAAAGCCTTCCAAGAAGAGTGGATCTTATAATAACTGCAGAAGGGTGACAAAATTTGGAATGGAATGATCAGAAAGCACATATGGGTGTAATGGTCAGGTGACCACAAACTTTTTGCCATATAGTGTAGTTCTAAGTGGTGCTAACACAAAATTAACTTTGTAACTTCTCACACAAGTTTGTCTGACTTATGCATTTTCACTATTATCACTTTAATGCAAAGTTCCAACAGCACTGAATCCATAATTCAATTTTCACATTCACTTTAAACATTGCCTTTTTTAAGTTTCCTTATTGATGCCATAAGTTACGAATCATTTCTTGTATCCAAACATTTTATTGGGCTGAGAGTGATTTAACTGGCTAGGAAAAAGCTACTTATCTTTTTTTGCTCTGAGCTAGTTCTGTATATCTCTCTCCTCTTGTAAATGCCAGACAGTTTTATTGCTAGGGAACAGAACTTGATGTTCACAATATAATGTTAATAGAGTGGCAAGTCTCAAAAGTATAAGTTCATGAGACTAATGATTAAGTAATTTGATAGGCTCAATCTGGATGATTTTATAGAAAAGGGATGCAAAAATATACCAGCATCATCCATAATTTCTAACAATTAGCTTTAAAAAACTGAAAGTGGATAACAAAATATTACATAGCACAGGTCTTTGAAAATCGTATTCTGGTTACAAAATGGCATTTTTTAAAGCAATTTGCTAATTTAGGTGTACAAGTCTCTCACTCTCCCACATCATTGCATGACCAACAAGTGAGTGACACTGAATCACAGTAGTCAGTAGTCTGAATCACACTGAATCACAGTAGTCTGATATTACAAACTTTACTCATGCTAAAGAAAGTTTTATATATATATATATATATATATATATATATATATATATATATATATATATATATATATATATATTATAATATAATATACATATATATATATATATACATATATATATATATATATATATATATATATATATATATTTGCTGAAGATGTTTTATGAGCTCAATTAATGAATAAACACCTCAATACTACAACAAACACTGCATACACAATAGAACACAATAGAAGTTATTTTTCTTATTTATTACAAACACTTCATTGACTTTGTATACTTCTTTGGTGCCAGATGGGTAGGTTTGAATACAAAAGTACATAAGCACTGTTTACAACCATGATGACCAGAAAAGCATCCCAAAAAGCACAACACAACACCTGGAGGAGGATGAGCTATGGCAGTAGAAAGCCAGATTGGGTTCTTAACCTGTCGGCCAAGACCAGGAATCTGAGGTGACTGAGAGATAAGTGGGGTCCCACCTAATAATGAGTGTATAAACACAACAACTGTACTTCATGAAGTATATAAAGTGTACAGTGTAATGTAAATCAATGGGCAGTGACACTCCAAAAGCATTAGTATTAGATGATAATCTAATGACTATTGAATTGTTTTGTTCAGTATAAGAAATGTATCCATGCAATTATAGTATACAAAAACAAATGATATCTTAAAAACATTTATAGTACATCTTGTTGTACTACAATAGTACAACAAGATGTACTATAGGTTTATACAGTTAGGGTGCTGGTTTATTGTAGTACATCTTGTTGTACTACTATACACCCACACCCTAATTGTATAAACCTACTATTGATCTCGGAAATCTTTTTACAGTATGACCGTTGAGTATAAGAACTCTACACTCCCTCTCAGATGTCATTACTTTGTTTTATTCATATTATGTCTCCACAACAGAAGATTCCATCACAAATCTCTCAGATCAACATTTCTGACATCTTACAGCTGTCCTTTGTAACTACTTCACCTTATATAACATTTTCCTTAGAGCTGTGTTTACATTTCTTACAATATGTAAAGCCCTTAGACAATTACATTTTGAATGTCCTCTCTGTTACCTCTAGGAGCCACCTCTTCCCCCAATGGATTATGGTAATGAACAGGTAAACTTATTTTCACCCAGTGCATTTTCAATGACCCAACCACTCTGAGTGCTGAGGAAAGAGTAGGAGAAAGAAAATAAAGCCTGATTATTAACACAATATCAGACACTGCCCTATAGATGGATGGATGGTTGGATGATGATGATGATGATGAGTCTTTATTGGTCACATATACATATGCACAGTGAAATTCTTTGATGGCAAATGCATGGATGGGTATATTGATGGATTGATCATGGTATGATACATGGATAGATGGATGGATTGATTGTGAATTGATGCATGGATGTGTGGATGGCTGGATCGGTGGATGCCTTGTGTGGTGGTTTGATGCATGGAGAATGGATGCCTGGATGGATGAATGGATGTATAGACGATGAGTGCATGGGTGAATGTTCAATGGATAGATTACGAATTGATGCATGGATGGTTGGGTCTTGAAATGAAAATGAAAAATGGGTCTTTCTAAATGAAAGGGTCTTGCGATACACCATTGTTGTAACTCCAAGTGTCATTTACATAAAACCGTGTCCTTATTTGTCTCTTTTGTTGGTTCACATGATCCAGTAGTGCTATTGTGCAGAGCTTTTCTTGGTTTTAAAATTGCATCAAAAGGCTGAAAATCAATGGCTGATGGAGCTTTGAGATAACCAAGAGAATGGCTAGTGCTTTGAAGACGTGCTGGTTGTCTCTGAGGCCTTGCTTTGCAGATAGAAGGCTATGATTAGCTGTGAACAGTGTTGGCTTTGCTGTTCGTTATGATTCAGATGGTGAATTTGGGTGATATAATGTGTGTGCGGCAAGGTCTAGTTTGTAAAGCACTGAGAGCTAGATGCTCACATGGCTATTATCAAACAGCCTTGGAGAACACATAATACAGGGAAGACAAACTCTATTGCCCTTTGTGTATATTAATATTAATATATTTAATATTTACACAGATTTAATCAGGTACTCCTTTCTTGTAGCAAAAAAAAAAACCTGACAAATTTATATTTAAAAAATACATGCACTTATTTATTACCTAGGTGTGGCTAAAGCTGTAAACTTATTGTATGCTTGTACAAATATTTACAGTACAGGGACAATACTGTAAGTGGACTTTCTATTAATATTTTCTGATACGTAGCTCACACCAGCCTAATGAAAGAATACAGCCTTATATAAAGACTGGAAAAAAGGAACACTAATTAAACCATAGTTTAGGACCAACTGGTGATTCCAGACTCATATTCTGTAGTTTTGCTGTAGTTACTGGATCATTTATCGCCGTTTCCAGAGGTAGTAAAAGTGCAAGAATGCCTAACTCAAGTCTCACTCTTGTTAAGTCTCGTCCAAAATAAATACTCCGGTAAATGTATAAATTCTCCACTCAAGTTAATGTTGGCAGGTATAAACTTTTCAATTTACTTAAAGTATTAAAGTAAAGGTGCAACAAAGATTTCCAAAACAAATACACAAATCGAGCTGATTTTAGTGACTAGTAAGTACAGTAGAGGAATGCTTGCTCAGCTTGTCCTTCAAACAGTGGGCACGTTTTCTTTTCAGGAGGGTGCATCAAATTAACAAAAAATAAGCTACATTTCGAACATACATTATGATTCCATGACCTTGATATAATATATTGAGGCTTCATTAAGTTTTATAATAATAATAATAATAATAATAATAATAATAATAATAATTAATAAATAAATAAATAAATAAATAAATAAATAAATATATATAGCTGCAAGCAGCAGTTATAGGGGTTCAAGCCTTTTAGAACCCTTAAAGATGTTAAAAGGTATTCCTTAATATTGTGCAATTGTCACGGCTTCCCCTTTAAGCAGCGTGCTGAAGAGCATGTGAATGCACGCTGCTGTGCAAGGTGCGTGAGCACCTGCTTTTTCATTGTTGACATTCGTGACATTTGGACACGTGCATTTGTTATGTTTTGTTATGTCTCCTCCCTGTTCTGTCATTGGCTATTGTGTCACGTGTGTCCGAATTGCCCTCAGCCGTCAGCCATTATGAAGCTGATTATGTATGTATATATACCGCGTGCCTCCCAGCACATGGCGCGGAATATTAGAGTAGTTTGAATGAGTTATAGTCACTTAGTTTAGAGTCCTTACGATAGATAACCATAGTCTTAGTTCATGTCATGTTTCACGGTTCATGTTTAGATTCATGTTTAGGTTCATGTTTGGGTTCGTTAGTTTTGTTCATGCTGGTTTCTCCGCTACCAGTCCCGCGCTATAGTTCATGTTTCTTGTTTTGTTCCTCGACCGTGTATTTCCGTGACCGCAACTTTGATTCCTGCCTCGCCCCTTTATGCCTGTGTGCCGATCGCCTGAACTTTGCATGTTACTGGATTACTTTTGTGGATCACGTTTTGGATTTGTCTGCCTGTCTCTCTCTTAAATAAACCTGTTCTACTGTGATTGCATCCTACCTTATCTCCATTACGTCATGATATGTGACAGAATATTCCACCTATCATGGATGCAGCACGAGAATGGAGAGAACGCAGAACCCGGAGGTCCACGCCAATCATCCCCGCCTTGGATTCTATGCAGTTTTCGCAATGGACTTTCATGGACCTTCCCGATCGGTATGATGGCTTCTTTGGTTATCCGGACTATTTTATGATTGACTGCCAGAGTTACTTCTCCAGCCTGTTTGACCCGAAGCCAAGGGAGAAACAATGGATTAAGTTCATGATGTCCCGATTTTTTGGCCCAGCTCTCAAGTGGGCACAGCGAGTAGCAGCCATGATACCCCGGGTACTGGAGGACAGTAGGCAGTTCTTGGACCTGTTTCTGAGGGAGTTTGGAGAACCAGGGCAGAGCTACAACTTGGATGAGCTGTTGAAGGGAGTTAATGTGGCTAACAGTGCTGATCTTCCATTCCACATGCATTATGAGCGGATGAGCCACCAAGTTGATGTTAACATGGACAACCAAGTCTCTGAGGTCCAAGTCAAGTCTCCAGTCACTGAAGTCCAAGTCAAGTCTCAAGTCACTGAAGTCCAAGTCAAGTCTCAAGTCTCTGAAATCCAAGTCAAGTCTCAAGTCCCTGAGATCCAAGTCCAAGTCAAGTCTCAAGTTTCTGAAATCCAAGTCAAGTCTCAAGTCTCTGAGGTCCAAGTCCAAGTCAAGTCTCAAGTCCCTGAGGTCCAAGTCAAGTCTCAAATCCCTGAGGTCCAAATCAAGTCTCAAGTCCCTGAGATCCAAGTCCAAGTCAAGTCTCAAGTTCCTGATGTCACACCCAAGTCTGATACTGATACGACCGACCAAGTTCTGCTCACGCCCAAGTCTAACGACACGGCCGACCACATTCTGCTCAAGCCCGAGTCTACCGACCCGGTCACCCAAGTTCAGCCCACGCCCAAGACTACCGACACGATCACCCAAGTTCTGCCAAAGCCCAAGTCTGCTGACACGCATAGCCAAGTTCTGCTCACGCCCGAGTCTGCCGACATGCACAGCCAAGTTCTGTTCACGCCCGAGTCTACCTACACGGCCGCCCAAGTTCTGCTCACGCCCGAGTCTGCTGACACACACAGCCAAGTTCTGCTCAAACCCGAGTCTACCGACCCGGTCGCCCAAGTTCAGCCCATGCCCAAGACTACCGACACGACCGCCCAAGTTCTGCCAAAGCCCGAGTCTGCTGACACGCACAACCAAGTTGTGCTCACGCCCAAGTCTGCTGAGACGCACAGCCAAGTTCTGCTCACGCCCGAGTCTGCTGAGACGCACAGCCAAGTTCTGCTCACGTCCGAGTCTGCTGACACGCACAGCCAAATTCTGCTCACGCCCGAGTGTACCGACACGCACAGCCAAGTTCTGCTCACGCCAGAGTCTGCTGACACGCACAGCCAAGTTCTGTTCATGCCCCAGTCTGCTGACACACACAGCCAAGTTCTGCTCACGCCCGAGTCTACCGACATGGCCACCCAAGCTCCGCCCATGCCCAAGGTTCACCTGGTGACCTCAGAGCCTCAGCCTCCCTGTTCAGCTGTGGACGTCGCTCAGCCTCCCTGTTCAGCCGAGGTCATCGCTCAGCCTCCCTGTTCAGCCGAGGACGTCGCTCAGCCTTCCTGCTCCATGGCGAACATCGTTCCCCCCTTCTGCTTCGAGGAGAGCTATGCTCCTATCCCTGGCCTCACGGAGACCCACGCTCCTCTCCCTGGCCTCACGGAAACCCACGCTCCTCTCCCTGGCCTTACAGGGGACTTCGCTCTGCCTTCCAGTTCAGCCGGGGACGTGGCTCCGCTTTCATGCTCCAATGAGGATGTCGCTCTGCTTCCCTGCTCTGCTGAGTACAGCGCTCTGTTTCCCTGTTCAGCCAAGGACATCGCTCTGCTTTCCTGCTCCGCCGAGAACGTCGCTCTGCTTTCCTGCTCCACCGAGGACGTCGCTCTGCCTTCCTGTTCAGCTGAGAACATCCGTCTGCCATCCTGTTCAGCCGAGGACGTCGCTCTGCTTTCCTGTTCCACCGAGGACGTCGCTCTGCCTTCCTGTTCAGCTGAGAACATCCGTCTGCCATCCTGTTCAGCCGAGGACGTCGCTCTGCTTTCCTGTTCCGCCAAGGACGTCACTATGCTTTCCTGCAACGCTGAGGACGTCACTCTGCTTTCCTGCAACACCGAGGATGTCGCTCTGCTTTCCTGTTCAGCCGAGGACGTCTCTCAGCTTTCCTGTTCAGCCGAGGACGTCTCTCAGCTTTCCTGCTCTGCAGAGTACGTCGCTCTGTTTCCCTGCTCTGCCGAGGACATCAGTCTGCCTTCCTGCTCCGCCGAGGACGTCGCTCTGCTTTCCTATTCTGCTGAGTACACCGCTCTGCTTTCCTGCACCGCTGAGTATGGCGCTTTGTTTTCCTGCTCAGCCGAGGATGTTCCTCTGCTATCCTGCTCACCCGAGGACGTTGCTCCGCTTTCCTGTTCAGCAGAGGACGTCACTCTGCTTTCCTGTTCTGCCGCGGACGTCACTATGCTTTCCTGCTCTGCTGTGGACGTCACTCTGCTTTCCTGCTCTGCCGTGAACATTGCTCTGCCTTTTTGTTTCGCCAAAAACGCCGTGTGGTCTCCTGGCTCTGCTTGGGACATTCTGCCCAGGGGGCCGGGGCTACGGATGGAGATGCATGTTTCAGGGCACTCCGGGAGGAGTGCCCTTGGGGAGGGGTTCTGTCACGACTTCCCCTTTAAGCAGCGTGCTGAAGAGCATGTGAATGCACGCTGCTGTGCAAGGTGCGCGAGCACCTGCTTTTTCGTTGTTCACATTCGTGACATTTGGACACGTGCATTTGTTATGTTTTGCTATGTCTCTTCCCTGTTCCATCATTGGCTATTGTGTCACGTGTGTCCGAATTGCCCTCAGCCGTCAGCCATCGCGAAGCTGATTATGTATGTATATATACCGCGCGCCTCCCAGCACACGGCGTGGAATATTAGAGTAGTTTGAATGAGTTATAGTCACTTAGTTTAGAGTCCGTACGATAGATTACCATAGTCTTAGTTGATGTCATGTTTCACGGTTCATGTTTAGGTTCATGTTTAGGTTCATGTTTGGGTTCATTAGTTTTGTTCACGCTGGTTTGACCGTGACTTTGATTCCTGCCTCGCCCCTTTATGCTTGTTTGCCGATCGCCTGAACTTTGCATGTTACTGGATTACGTTTGTGGATCACGTTTTGGATTTGTCTGCCTGTCTCTCTCTTAAATAAACCTGTTCTACTGCGATTGCATCCTACCTTATCTCCATTACGTCACGATACGTGACCGCAATCTTATAAGCACATAAATGAAAGAAAAAACAAGATAATTTTAAGAAATATCAGCCTTCATTACACTTGTCTAATAGCTGCTGAACATGGTGTACTAAGGTTGCTCGACCACTGGCGGCCATGTTTTTCAAGATTCACAATTGTCCTCATATTAGGACAAGGCCAAGAACAATTCTTGCAAGATTCATTTATCAAGTTTATTGGACCAATGGTTCCACATTTACTGCGAAGTTCATATTTTGTTCTGCTATAGCACCACCAACTAGTCAAACTCAGTAATGTTTTTACATCTGTCATTAGATTGAGCCCATACATATGCACCCCACATTTTGTGAAAATATCTCATTCCCTTCAAGAGTTATAGCCATTTAGGTAAAAGTGGTCATGCCCATTTCAAACTTTTTGATGTGCCCTTGCGAAGGTAAATCAAAATTTAACTTATTTTTTAAATAATTATTGATCTAAGACATCCAAAGAATTGTCTTGCAATAGTTTTATTTCAGTTGAATGAAAGACCTAGGACTAGTTTGCAAAATAATCTCAAATATTTAAAGAATGATTTGATTGACAGCAGTGTTCCTAGAGGCAAATTTGTTCAGAATCAGGAGATCTACAATTAATAGCTGTAACAAGACATGAATATAAAGGTGAACAAGCCACACAACACTCTATACTCGAATGTGAACAAAAAAGTTACCTTACCTTTTAGAAGTAGCAGAAGCAGCAAAATCCATCTGACTAAATTCCAGAACAAATCCACTCACTTTGTTGCATGTTTTACTACCATATTTTCTCTCGTCTGACATTATGACAATTAGCTAGCTTATATCAAACCCCACCTGACTGCATGCACCTGTGTTTCTTCCTATTGTCAAAACTTAAACCAATAAATGCAAACTAAATATGGATGTTCTACAGCTAACCAAATGAAATGTAAATAGTTATTCATAGACGCTGATTAATTTGGGGGCCCTTTCACCCAGAGCCCTGCATTACCGCACAGATTAGTCAGAGTATAGCCCTGCTAGAGGGAATTACTTCTTTTCAAACTTTGTACATGTGAAAAGAAAAGACATAACAAACTTTTTTTTTTTTTTTTTTTTTTTACAAACTCTCAGTCAAAACCAAGACCATATTTAGCAAGACCAATGACCGAGACACAGGCAAGTTAGAGTACAAATGTCAGTACGTCAGTGACAAGTCCGAATCAATACAAAAACAAATGGCTTGAGACCAAACTCAAGTCCTCCAGCCCTAATTCTACTCAAGAAAAACCTGGCTGCTGAGGTGCAACTGCATACACGTAATTTCTCATAATTTCACGTGAGTCTCATGGCTTCTCATATCATTGCTATGCTGATGACACCCAGCTCTATTTGTCCTTCCAGCCTGACGATCCATCTGTCTCTGCACGCATCTCTGCTTGCCTGTCAGACATCTCGGTCTGGATGAGGGACCACCACCTTAAGCTCAACCTGGCAAAATCTGAGCTTCTTGTCATCCCAGCCTGTCCCTCAGTCAACCACAACCTCATTGTACAGCTCAGCTCAACCACACTCAAGCCAACCAGGATGGCCAGGAACCTTGGGGTGATTCTTGATGACAGCTTGACCTTTACAGATCACATCTCAACAACTGCACGGTCCTGTAAGTTCATCCTGTACAACATAAAGAAAATCAGACCCTACCTCACCGAACAGGCTACACAGATACTGGTCCAGGCTCTTCTTATCTCAAAACTGGACTACTGCAACTCACTACTCTCGGGCTTCCCAGCCAGCTCCATCAAACCCCTTCAGATGATCCAGAATGCTGCAGCACGTCTCGTCTTCAACCAGCCCAAGAGAACCTATTTCACACCCCTCTTCATCTCCCTCCACTGGCTTCCTGTAGCCACCTCCATCAAATTCAAGGCCTTGATGCTCACCTACAAGACCTTGTCTGGAACAGCACCCTCCTACCTCAACACTCTCCTGAAGGCTTACGTTCCCTCACGCAATCTGCGATTGATTAGCGACTGACGCTTAGTAGTTCCTACTCAACGTGGCTCAAGGTCCCTTTCAAGAACTTTCAAACTAACAGTTCCTCAGTGGTGGAATGAACTTACAACCTCAATCTGGACAGCAGAATCTCTCACCATCTTCAAAAACAGCTAAAGACCCACCTCTTCTGTGAACACCTAACCAACTCATTAAAAAAAAAAAAAGAAAAAAAAAGTTGCACTTATACCTCTACTCTGCGCACTTTGCTTCTTCTGGAACTCAATTAATGGATCTTGTATGGTAGCACTACTTTTTTAGTATTGTTCTCTGCTTGATATCGCTTTGCTTGTATTTTCATTCTATTTCTCATTTGTAAGTCGCTTTGGATAAAAGCGTCTGCTAAATTAATAAAAGTAAATGTAATTTGCATAATCTAATGACACACCCGGAAAATTAACTTAAACAGGTGTGTAACCTGCATCTAAATATGCACGACTTTCCCCAAAAAATTGTGATGTAATTTTGGACTTAAGTCACCAATTTACATTGCCTGTAGTTAATAGAAAGTAGAGTCTTTTCTAATGAAAAATACTAAATCTATGTATAAGGGGAAATAAAAACTGAAGTAAAGTACATATCCTTAAAAAAAACAGACTTAATAAGAGTAACAAAGTTATTCTTTCTCTGTCTAAACTCTGATAGTTATTGTATAATAGGCTTAGAAAAAAATAAGTGAATAATAAGCTATGAGTTGAAGGGGGTTCTGCTGGTTTTATGGAGAGTCTTAATCAAAAATGTGGCCAAACAGGAAAACGAAAGTTAGTACTGACCTGTCATTAACTGTTGCCATATTTTTTCTTTAGGGCCTGGGCAAGAAAGAATGCAGTATTGACATGCAAGAGCAACTAATCTGTGTCAATCTGATCTAAATCCATTTTTGCCTCATCCATCAGTGTGTACTTCAGTTCAGTCCCGACCTGGGTGAAGGACAGACTACGGTGGTTTGGCAGAAAGGCTGCATCTTTCAATCATGGAACTGTGGGACACTAGGGCAAGGAAGAGAGAAGAAAAGATCCACTGATCCTACACACCTGTTCCTCAACTGCCCCCTGAGGAGAGATACTGCTCTATCACGCCACCGTTTTCTAACAGCAGCTTTGAGTATATTTCCTGCTGCAAGGGAAATTCTAATGCCTTATCATTTCTATAGTAATAACTCATTCACAGGAAATTGTCATCTATAGTAATAATAAACCTATTTAAATGTGTTGCTATTTAACAAAGAAAAAGGTACAATTATTGATATTGTTATATAGATTTCTTTGTAAGAAGGTGTTTATTTAGCATATTTGTAAGGAGTCTCCAGTATCAGCAATTAAATGGAACTACAGACGAATACAAACTATGGCTTGTCATTCTTAAATACATTTTTAAGTTGTGTGTGCTTGATAATTGCTGTGGTATAAGAGGAATAATACACTTGACGACGTGCTGTTTGAGGAAAATAATCAAATTTGGGTTGGTTACAGTAACTCAGGCTGCATCACACTATCTAATCATTGATTATTTTCTTATAAGTACATGTGTTATTCCTTACCTATCAAACTAAGAGCCAAAAGTTTAGATTAGACATTTAACTTGAAAGCAAGACAATCATAGAAAGTAAAAGAGTCGTATTAAGTCTAAGCCATTATTGATTGTGTGTGTTTGTGTGTGCATGTAAAAATGTGCACACCCTGTT
The DNA here is from genome assembly GCF_001660625.3 of Ictalurus punctatus. NCBI lineage: Eukaryota > Metazoa > Chordata > Actinopteri > Siluriformes > Ictaluridae > Ictalurus > Ictalurus punctatus. The sequence goes on from NC_030417.2 coordinate 10,247,865, forward strand.
TAAAACCTGGTGACAGGCAATAGATTTGTCTTTTGTTCAACAGACTGTGAGATGATTTGTGTGTGTGTGTGTGTGTGTGTGTGTGTGTGTGTGTGTGTGTGTGTGTGTGTGTGTGGTGTTGAAATAGGAATTTAGTTTTAAACAAGATTTCCATACTGACGGTTTAATTTATGGTACGCCTACTGCACTCTGTTTTGCCGAGTTAGCACTTCACACACTTCCAATTCAGTTGGGTAATGGCCTTGTCTTTGAGCTGCTCTTGATGTGTGTGTGTGTGTGCGTGTTTCCCATTCACAGTCATCACTGCCCTTCCCTCTCTGCAGAATAAACCAGCTAGATGGTGTAAGCAAAAGGGAAACTTAACAGCTGGAGTTGGAGACACCATTTCCTAGAATGCACCTCTGACAACAAATATGGCTCCCAGTTCAGATGCTCAAGTCCACCCAGTGCTCACACCTGGACTCAATCACTAATACACACTATATAAACACTCTCACTGCACAAGAACTCGTACAAAGTATTCATTCAGCTCTTTTCACGCAACCGACAAAACAAGCCTTTTGATTCATGTTTGCTTGTTCTGGTTTTGAGCCACATTCGCCTTCTCATTTACTGATGATAGTTTTGTCCTTTGAATACCTGTTTGTACATCACCTGCTGGGGCGCACGGTGGCTTAGTGGTTTAACATGTTCGCCTCACACCTCCAGGGTCCGGGGTTTGAGTCCCGCCGGGGCCATGTGTGTGTGGAGTTTGCATGTTCTCCCTGTGCTGCAGGGGTTTCCTCCAGGTACTCTGGCTTCCTCCCCCAGTCCAAAGACATGCATGGTAGGCCAATTGGTGTGTCTAAAGTCTCTGTAGTGTAGGAATGGGTGTGTGAGTGTGTATGTGATGGACTGGCACCCTGTCCAGGGTGTACCCGGCCTTGTGCTCGAGGTAGCCGATGTATAGGCTCCAGGTTCCCTGTGACCCTGAAAAGGAATAAGCAGCAGTAGTAGATGGATGGATGGATGGATGGACATCATCTACCTTTTACCTGTTTCTGGACTTTGACCTGTATATTGTATTTTGGATTTGTTTGTGTTTGCCATTATCTATTTTTAATAAAATTCACTGCAACTGTCAACGTCTCTGCCGCCTGACACAAATAATGCACACTGGCATGGTGTGATGAGGCACGAAGCGCAAGCAGATGTTTCATTTATTAACAAATGACATGTGGTACATATTAACAGTTTACATTTAAATTGAGTGTTTTGGAACATCTGAAAGACAAGTTAGTTCCTGTTAGCACTTATGATATAGCTACAATAAACAATCAATCACGTGCATTAATATTAACCTATTGTTCATGTTACAGCCAGAGCTACTTTCTGAGCCATGCTGTTATACAAAAGTAACACACACCTTCTGACCAGTCAGATTCAAGAATTCAACCACACTGTGGTATAAAGAAACTTTTTGTGTGTTGGGTAAGTAATAGTAACGATGCTTCATACATCAGGTGTTTTTATGTTGTGTTCATGGTCCAGCTTGTGGTTACACTGTACAACAGTCCGTGAATAGTACATGAATCAGAAATAAACAGCAGCATTTGTTAGAATATTAAATATTATATCATGTACAGTGACTTTGCATTAAAGCATGTTATTGCTTTGTTTATTAGTACATACCTCTTTGTATCAGCCAGAGGTCAAATCCAACCTAAAAAGGAAGTTTAAAAGAATTAATGAAGGAATCTCACAGCATGGAAACTCAGCACTTCTGAATGAGATCTACACAGAGCTCTACATCCCAGAGGGTTGGAGTGGAGATGTCAATAATAAACATGAGGTGAGACAGATTGACATAGCATCCAGTAGACCAGCAACACAGGAGACACCCATCAAATGCAATGACCTCTTTAAAGACAAGTCCATCAGAACTGTGCTGACTAAAGGAGCTGCTGGAATTGGAAAAACAGTTCTGTTCAGAAGTTCATTCTGGACTGGGCTGAAGGAAAAGCAAATCAGGACATCTTTTTCATGTTTCCACTTTCCTTTAGAGAGCTGAATGAATCTACTTTATCGTTTTTTTTTCTCCAGAAAAGAGAAAACTACAATTTATAGACTGTGACTCCTGTGACTAAGTGAAGTGGTGTTCATCTTTGATAGTCTGGTTGAGTGTGAACTGGCTCTAAATATCCAGAACAATGAGAGATTGTGTGATGTGACATGGTCAGCCTCAGTGGATGTGCTGCTGACAAACCTCATCAAGGGGAATCTGCTTCCCTCTGCTCACCTCTGGATAACCGCTCGACCAGGAGCAGCCAATCAGATCCCTCCTGATTGTGTAAACCTGGTAACAGAGGTACGAGGAATCAGTGATCCTCAGAAAAAGGAATACTTCAGACAGAGGATCAGTGATCAGAGTCTGGCCAATAAAATCATCACACACATGAAGTCTTCAAGAAGTCTCTGCATCATGTGCCACATCCCAGTCTTCTGCTGGATTTCATCCACTGTTCTAGAGAGACTGTTGGGTGAAGCAGAGAGTTTAGAGATCCCCAAGACTCAAATGTTCATATATTCCTGATCTTTCAAACACAACAATCAAAAGTACCATCATAAATGTGACCCTGATCTTCAGCAGACCAGAGAGAGTATCTTGGCACTGGCAAAACTGGCTTTCCAACAGCTGGAGAAAGGAAACCTGATCTTCTATGAGAGAGCGTGGCATTGATGTCAGAGAAGTGTCAGTGTACTCGGGAGTGTGCACCCAAATCTTCAGAGAGGAGTTTTGGCTTCACCTGGGGAAGGTGTTCAGCTTTGTATATCTGAGTGTTCAGGAGTTTCTGGCTGCTTTATAGGCATTCCTCTCCTTCTTCAGCAGAAATGTAACAGAAGAACAAACCACCACCATCTGTCTGGCCTTTTCAACAACTCAAACATGTCTGAGTTGCTCAGAAGTGCAATAGATAAGGTCTTACAGACTGAGAATGGACACCTGGACTTGTTTTTCCACTTCATTCTGAGTCTCTCACTGGAGTCCAATCAGACCCTCTTATGAGGCTTAATGCCACAGACACTTTAGTACATCAAGGAGAAAATCAGAGAGGATCCATCTCCAGATAAAGCCATCAATCTGGTCCACTGTGTGAATGAATTGAATGATTAGTCTCTAGTGTCCAGCATTATAAGAACAAAATTGATTTCTGCCACCTTAGGGAAACCAGTCTGTCTCCAGCTCAGTGGTCAGCTCTGGTGTTTGTGTTAATAAACTCAGAAAAGGAGCTGGATGCATTTCATTTGACTATTATGACTCTTCAGATGAATGTCTTCTGAAGCTGCTGCCAGTGGTCAAAGCCTCCAGAGAAGCTGTGTTATTTTTTTTTTTTATTATTATTATTATTTATAAATGTATTACTGCATGATTTGTTATTTTAATATAACACTGAACAGTACTGTTTGGATTAATGTTAATAGTTACTCTAATCATCTTTAAACAAACTTTGGGTACTTTTACATCTCCACCTGTACCTGGGTCTGCACCAAACAAATAAACCAGTGTCTGTCTAAAATCAGAGGTCTCAAGGTGACCGATTTGTAAATGTACAAGCAAAGAGAATGCACAGCAGCAACTGTGTTAATACTGAATAATATAGATCACTTCTCACATCAGAATTAAATATATTTATTTCTAGAGTCTGAAGATCAATATTCATTGCAGATGCATTTGTTTTCCTTCCACAACATTTTCTGGAATATTGTGTCTCCCATTGAACAATACAAATAAATACATCAGCTCATATGAGCTGAGAAACACAGATCTGTCTAAGAGCATTACAAGTTTATACACAGGCTGTTCATTTTATATTTTCAACCTTGCATTAGAACATTATGTTTTAGCTAGACAGTTTATTTCCCAGCTGTGAAACATAATTTCACAGTCAGTTCAATAAAACATATACAGTATTTCATAATTTCTCTTCCAGCCTCCATTTTTGTTATCTCAAGAAGACAAATTGATCTGTCCTCAGATCTCAGCTCAAACTGCTCCAGCTTGGAAACAACCACCTGATGCTCAACAATCTAGATCCAGTTCAAATGTTTTGACATCAGAACTAAAAGACTCAAAAACTAAAATTCCCTGTTAGACTGTTGGACCAATGTTCATTCACATTTTGAAGAAAACTGCTGCATCTTTGTGGACATCTATGTTATTCAAAAGAAAACAGTTTAGTACAATGTTTCAGAATCAGAATCACTCATGAATTGTGCTCACATGAATTGGTTATAGTTTGGTAACAGTGTGTAACATTAAAACAACATCAAAGCATACAGTGTAGAAAACGAAGACAGACAGTGCAACACACAAACAGTGCAGCAGGATCAGATATCGTAGTAAACCACAACTACAACAAAACATTTTGAGATACACTATATGGCCAAAGGTTTGTGGACCCCTGACCATCATGGCCATATCTGGTTCTTCTGCAAACTGCTGCCACAAAGAAGCACACAATTGTATAGAGTGTCTTTGTATACTGTAGCATTACAATTTCCCTTCACTGGAACTAAGAGACCCAAACCTGTTCCAGCATGACTGTGCACAAAGCAAGCTACATGAATGAAGTGTTCTGCACAGAGCCCTGACCTCATCCCCTCTGAACACCTTTGAACTGGACTGCCTCCTCGCCTGACATCAGTGCCTGACCTCACTAATACTACTCTTGTGGCTTAATAAGCACAAATAAAGAAAATAATATAGCAAAATTCCCTCTTGGAGAATCAGCCAAGACAGGCAAAGGAAACATTTAGCTGAAAAAGATGAGATAAGATGGAGATATGTGATGGGAAGAAGACAGGAGGTGGTATTATGTTAAAGTATGATAATCAGTGTACTCTTCTTTGTCTTTTATTCAGTGAATAAGAATAATAATGAAATTAATCATTCATGTATGTAACCATATATACTGTATATATTCCAGTCTGTACTGTACTCTGAGGTAAGATACAAGTGAAGATAAGAGTTACGAATCAGGCTATTTACTTCCAGCTCATTCAAGTGCTGGAAGTGATTTCTCATTTTGCCAGTGAATTTTCATTATATAGAGACTTCCAAAACAGCAGGTCTTGTTGGGTGTTCCCGGTATGCAGTGGTTAGTACCTACCAAAAGTAGTCCAAGGAAGGACAACTGATGAACTGGCAACAGGTCATGGGTACTCAAGGCTCACTGATATGCATGTGGAGCAAATGCTAGCCTGTCTGGTCTGATCCCACAGAAGAGCTACTGTATCATGAATTGCAGAAAATGATAATGCTGGCTATTACAGAAAGGTTTCAGAACACACAGAGCATCTCAGCTTTCTGCATATGGGACTGTGTAGCTGTAAACTGGTCTGGGTCCTGGCATTCATGTGGATGTTACTTTTACATGTACCACCTACCTAATTATTGTTACAGACCAAGTACACCCCTTCATGACAATGGTATTCCCTAATGGCAGTGGTCTCTTTCAGAAGGATAATGCGCCCTGCCACACTGCAAAAATTGTTCAGGAATGCTTTGAGGAACATGGCAAAGAGTTCAAGGTGTTGACTTGGCCTCCAAATTCCTTAGATCTAAATATAATCGAGCATCTGTCAGATGTGCTGGACACACAACTCTGATCCATGGAGGCCCCACCTCACAACTTACATGACTTAAAGGATCTGCTGCTAATGTCTTGGTGCCAGATACCACAGCACACCTTCAGAGGTCTTGTTTTGGCAGATAAGTGAGGAGCTGTCTTGGCAGATAAGTGAGGTACAAAAGTTTGAGACCACTAGTGAAAATGCTTGTAAAACCCATCTGAACACATGCTTTAATGGAATAGAGAAGACTCAAGGAAAAATCTGACCTTTTGTACAAAGCAGTTAACATGGGCAAAATCACAAATTTGCTTACATTTAAATATACATAGAAATAGTGCAGAATCTTGAAAATAAATATTCTACAATAAGAAAATCTACTATCTTTGTTTTGAAGAATTCAAAATACCAAAACTCTTTAACTCTTTAATTGAGAAAAAAAAATCCCAGATTTTCAATGTGGTTTCAGTCTTTTTGTCTTTTTGTCTTTTATATATATATATATATATATATATATATATATACACACACACACACACACACACACACACACACACACACATACACATCCTCCTACTATAATGACTTATATACATTAAAATATGTAAAACATGATTGCACCCAGATTCAATAATGCACATGAATCTCTGCTTCATTACACAAATCCATCCTCTCGCACACAGCACGTATTGTTTCCTGTTTCCAGGCTTTCTATACAAAGAGTGCAGGATGTGTGTGTGTGTGTGTGTGTGTGTGTGTGTGTGTGTGTGTGTGTGTGTGTGTGTGTGTGTGTATGTGTGTGTTTGTTGATGTGCGCGAGTATCACTGCCTTAGGGATCAGTGTAATTCCAGCCTGTATCACACATCCTTTCTTATCTACAGAAATATTCTTGTTTTGCAAAGGGCTTCAACTGTATGTACATGAGGAAAACCATTACAAATCTTCAGCTGTATTCAGACTTGGAGACATACAGTAAGTCCAAAAGTTAAATCAATATTTAACATGAGTAAAGTTACTCTGATTGAGAGTGGGGTAACACAGCTAAACTTAAGTATATTTTCTGGGTTCATAATTGAGATTATGTGCAGGTCATGTCTTTGAGCTTGCCCAATTTTTCTAGAGTAGATGTTTACCTTTAATTAAAAAAGAGCAGACACAATGACATACTGTATGAATGAGAAGATGCAACCATTGAAATAAACTTCTAATAAGAGTATAGCATATTTACAATATACTGTATTGCTGTATGAATAATCATAGTTATATGTATCACATTAATTACTTTTTTTTATTTAACAATATGGCTTCCACCCTCGTTATTCAGCAGCTTCTAAAATAGCACTTGATCCAGCACAACCTAATTGTCATGAAATGTAGGCTGAGATGGAAGCAAGTGCAGGATGGGAAAGGTAGTCACTGGTTTGCTGTGACAGGACAGAACCCCCACCCCAAGGCCGCTTCTCCCGATGTGGCAAAATACACTCCCACCCCCGGCGGTCCTAGTGCTCTGGGCAAAATGTCTTCACAGTCCCTCAGGTTACAATGCAGCAGGTTCCTCAAGGAGCCAAGGAGCAGACATGAGGCTGGGGCTGGTTCGCCGGGGTCATTAGGCAAGACCCAGGCTTGGGAAGTTGTGTCGTCAGCTTTAGACAGGTGCTTGACATGGTGGGCCATCTCGGTGGCCTTTCTTGAGAGTGGAGCGATGCTCTCAGTGGAGCAGAAGGCAGAACGACATCCTCAGCGGAACAGGATGGCGGAGCGTCATCCTCAGTGGAGCAGGAAGCCGGAGCATCATCCGCAGCGGAGCAGGAAGACGGAGTGTCATCCTCCATCGACTCTGCAGGCTGAACTTGGTTGGCTGTGTCAGTAGACTCGGGCATGAGCAGAACTTGGTTGTCTGTGTCAGCAGACTCTGGCATGAACATAACTTGGTTGGTCTTGACGTTGGTTTCAGGCATGAGCAGAACCTGGTTGGTTGTGACGTCGGCTTCAGGCATGACAAGAACCTGGTTAATTGTGATGTCGGTTCCAGGCATGAAGACTTGGTTGTTCGTGTCAACAGACTCTGGAGTGAGCATAACTTGTTTGGTCGTGACGTCGGCTTCAGGCGTGAGCAGAACCTGGTTGTCCGTGTCAGTGACCTTGGACTGGAACTTGACATGGGAGGTCACCTCGTCGACCTCAGCCTGGAACTTGGTGTGGAAGATCACATAATCGATCTCAGATTGGAACTTGCTATTGAAAGTCACATAGTCAAGCTCAGACTGGAACTTGGCATGGAAGGTAACCTCATGGACCTTTAGCTGGAACTTGGTGTGGGAGGTCACATCGTTGATCTCACACTGGAACTTGGCGTGGGAGGTCGGCTCGTCGACCTCAGACAGGAACGTGTCTTTGGAGGCTGTCTCTTCGACCTTGGAATGAAACTTGGCTTGGGAGGTCGTCTCTTCGACCTCGGACAGGAACTTGGCTTGGGAGGCCATCTCTTCGACCTCAGACAGGAACATGGCTTGGGAGGTCATCTCTTCAACCTCGAACAGGAACATGGTGTGGGAGGTCACTTCGTTGATCTCATATGGGAACTTGGCTTGGGAGGTCGCCTTGTCCACCTCAGATGTGAATGTGGCATGGGAGGCCATCTCTTCGACCTCAGACAGGAACATGGCTTGGGAGGTTGCCTCGTCGACCTCAGACATGAACTTGGCTGGAGAGGTTGTCTCTTTGACTTCAGACAGGAACATGGTTTGGGAGGTCACCTCGTTGACCTTTAGCAGGAACTTGACTTTATGAGGGAGCTCTGGGGAAGAGGTCGCCACATTGACCTCCGACTGGGGTTCTGGAGATGCGATCACCATGTTGACCTCTAACTGGAGCTCGGCAGGTGAGACCACCTCATGGGTCTCAGGTTGGAGCTCTGGGGAAGAGCACACCATGTTGACCTCTGGCTAGAACTCGACTGCTGAGACCACATAGTGGTTCTTAGGCAGGAGCTTTGGGGAAGAGGTCACCCAGTTTGCCTGCTCATAATAGGTGGTAAATGCCATGCCAGATTTATCTATGAGGCAGGCCTTCCCCAAACACTCCTCCAGGTTGGGGGCATACTCTGGACTCCCCAAATCCTTAATTAATAGTTCCACAAACTGAGTTACATTGTGCAGACCTTTGGAATTTGTACGGGCCAGACACTCTGCCCACTGGTGGGCTTGGCCAAAGACCTGGGAGTGTATGAACCCTAGTCACTGCCTCTGTTCAGGCTTGGGGTGCACCAGGCTCAAAAAATGCAATTGGCAGTCAAACAAAAATATTCAGGGTAGCCAAAAAATCCATCATATAGCTCTGGGGGATCCATGGCAACCCATTGAGGAAGCTTGACAGAGTTGAGTCTTGGTAGGGTCTTCCTTATTACTTTGGCGTGATGCCTCCTCCTTCTTACTGCTGAATCCATGGTGAAGTATCATGTCATGAAAGGTAGGCTGAGACAGCAGCAAGTGCAGGTATGGTATCAACAAGAAGTCCAAAGGATTAGGCAGAAATCAATGTACATAGGTAGGCAAGGGTCAAACGACCAGGCAAACAGGCTAAACTAGGCATAGCAGAGAATAGAGGTCAACAGAGTAAACAAAGTCAAGAACCAGAACCAGAACCAGAAACACAAACACGATGTAAGGCTTGGAATAATGACAGAGACTAAGCAACTGAGCATAATACTCCACAAAGACTAAGTGTTTGAGCAGTCTCTTATATAATGTGGTTGTGAGTGTGAGATTGGATGCAGGTGTGCGTGATTAGCACAAATGAGTGTTCTGGGAATTGCAGTCCATGGTGGCCATGTTTGTAGGCGGCAGTGCAGCATGGGAAAGGTAATCACTGGTTTGCTGTGACATGACACTACTAAGAAATCTTACAGCAAAAGCTCACTTTAAGAAAGTGTAATAATTACATTTATTCCTTAATTAAATAATTAATTAATTATCCAATAATTACATTAATCCATTATCTTATCCATTAATTAATCCATACAATCATTAATATCAGCAATGTTTCACATTAAGATTTCCTTAATTAATTAATTGTATCATGTTTATGTATTTAATAATGGCCTCAAATAGCATTTAATTTTCAGCCCAAAACATGAATTAGGACATCCAAGGTGAAGCCAATATTGCACAATGTCAGTATTAACTCCACACTCTGAAAAGAATTACTGCAAATTTTACAGTAATTTACTGGCAACCCTGTTTTTTACACTGCTGTATTTCAGTATTAACAGTATTAACTTCTCACTACTCATAAGACACTAAAATCAGCATGTTAAAAGCATCTTCTAATGACGTTCTCTCATGAATCAACTCAGAACAATACACAATGTTGATTAGCACAGTTAGATCATTTTCCAGGTGAGAGTGCTACATTCTGAGACTCAAATCCAAATCACAATTCAATCAGGATACAAAGCCACTCAAGGTCCTCAAATAAATATCCATATTTTCCAATCCAAAGTGTCGAGAAAACCCATTTCAGTTACATCCATAACCTAGACCCTGAAACTAACATGTAAAATGACAGATTAATTACAGACAACCAGACCAACCATGCCCATGGTGTTTACAGAACTAGGAATCGGCTGTGTTTAATCAAAAGCTAAAATACAGTGTCTCACAAAAATGAGTACACCCCTCACATTTTTGCAAATATTTGATTATATTTTTTCATGTGACAACACTGAAGAAATTATACTTTGCTACAATGTAAAGTAGTAAGTGTATAGCTTGTATAACAATGTCCATTTGCTGTCCCCTCAAAATAGCTCAACACACAGCCATTAATGTCTAAACCGCTGGCAACAAAAGTGGGTACACCCCTAAGTGAAAATGTCCGAATTGGGCCCAATTAGCAATTTTCCCTCCCCGGTGTCATGTGACTTGTTAGTGTTACAAGGTCTCAGGTGTGAATGGGGAGCAGGTGTGTTAAATTTGGTGTTATCGCTCTCACACTCCCTCATACTGGTCACTGGAAGTTCAACATGGCACCTCATGGCAAAGAACTCTCTGAGGATCTGAAAAAAAGAATCGTTACTCTACATAAAGATGGCCTAGGCTATAAGAAGATTGCCAAGACCCTGACAATGAGCAGCAGCACGGTGGCCAAGACCATACAGCGGTTTAACAGGACAGGTTCCACTCAGAACAGGCCTCGCCATGGTCGACCAAAGAAGTTGAGTGGACGTGCTCAGCGTCATATCTAGAGGTTGTCTTTGAGAAATAGACATATGAGTGCTGCCAGCATTGCTGCAGAGGTTGAAGGAGTGGGGGGTCAGATTGTCAGTGCTCAGACCATATGACGCACACTGCATCAAATTGGTCTGCATGGCTGTCTTCCCAGAAGGAAGCCTCTTCTAAAGATGATGCACAAGCAAGAAAGCCCACAAACTACTTTCTGAAGGCAAGCAGACTAAGGACATGGATGACTGGAACCATGTCCTGTGGTCTGTTGAGACCAAGATAAACTTATTTGGTTCAGATGGTGTCAAGACCTTCTCCCTGGGGCCACCCTACCATCAGGCTGGCTGTACAACCATGGAGAAATATATCAATGACTCTCTTGCTGCTGGGATCCTCTGACCTTACTCTTCCCTCCTAGGTACTGGTTTCTTTTTTGTGGCCAAAAAAGATAAGTCCATTCAACCCTGCATTGACTACCAGGGTCTCAACATCATCACGATCAAAAACATGTAACCCCCTGCCCCTCTTTAATTCAGACTTTTAACTCCTGCACAGGGCCACCATTTTCACTAAGCTGGACCCGTGGAACGCGTACCATCTGGTTAGTATCAGAGAGGTGGATGAATTGAAGACTGCTTTCAACACCCACCTGAGATGCTTCGAGTACTTGGTCAAGCCGTTCGGCCTCACCAATGCCCCAGCGGTATTCCAAGCCCTGTTCACTGACATACTCTGGGACTTCCTGAACTGCTTTGTCATCATGTAGCTTGACGACATCCTGATTTTCTCCAGAACCCCCATCAAGCATACCTGCCATGTTCTAGTACTACAGTGGCTCCTAGAGATCTGCCTATTCTCCACGGTCACCACAGTCACCTTACTGGGGTATGTCATTGAGAGCGGATAGATCAAGGACGACCCAGAGAACATCCCAGACCCACCACCATGAAGCAGCTCCAACATTGTCCCCATACCAACGGCCAGGTAGAGCAGGCCTATTAGGAGTTGGAAGCTGTGCTGCAGTGTATAACGGCTGATAACCCCTCCATTTTGAGCACCCTGGGTTGAATATGCCCACAACTCCCTGACCAGCACAACCACCGGCAGGTCCCCTTTGAGTTAGCTGGGTTATCAGCTTTCCTTATTCCTCATCCAGGAGAACAACATTGAGATCCCCTTCATGCAGGTCCACCTCCACTGTTGCCGCAAGGTATGGAGAGAGGTCCATTCCACCCTGCTCCACTCCACCCAGTGAAATCGTCACTTGGCTGACCACCATCAGGTTCCGGCACCCAACTACCAGCCAGGTCAGAAGGTGTGGCTTTCTCCCAAGGACATCCGACTGAAGACGGAATCCAAGAAACTCTCACCCCAGTACCTATGCCCCTTCATCATCAAGGGCATTATCAATCCTTCTGTAATTAAACTCAAGCTCCCCAGATCCCTGTGCATCCACCCTACCTTTGATGTCTCCCGTCTGTTCATGTCAGCCCCCTGAGCCATCCATCTGACCCCCCTCCACCTGCCCAGGTCGTAGATGAGCATCCAGCCTACGCTGTCAGTAGACTGTCGGATGTGCAGGGGATGACAGGGGATGAGGCCTACATTATCTGGTGGACTGGGAAGGCTACAGACTAGAAGAGCAGATCTGGGTACCATGATCCTTTATCCTGGACCCCTCTCTCATTCCACCAGGCCCACCCTGACAAACCTGGCAGGTTGAGTGGAGGCTCCCATTGAGAGGGATCCATCCAGGAGCTCAAGTATTTCCCTGTGTTTCCCTGTTTTCCCCTTCCCCATGTTTCCAGTGTTCCCTTTCAAAAGGAACAAGGCGTTGCATTAGCTGAACGCTGCAGGGAACGCCCTCACATGTGACCCGTATCGGAAGCTTGTGTAAAATCATGCCTAATTTATAGGCCTGCTGTGATCAGGTGACGTGGCAATTAAGCGCGTTGCGTGATATTAAAACAACACCTGTGAACCATGCCGTCAGCCTTATTATCTTCAGCGAGACTGCGTGTCGGTTGTTTGTGTAACGAAAACAAAAAGACGCTTAATTTTCTCTCTATCTTTTCTCAAAATCTCTGGACTTTTCTATCCCTTTTAAAAAAAAGAGAACACCAAAAAAAGAATGAGCGAGAGAGAGAAAAGTATGAGTGAGAGAATTCAGGAAGTATGTTATGCCTTGCTCCCATTTCATCACGGGGTGGAGTGCACACTTTCTGTGTGAAGTGTGCAGATATGGAGCATGCCACGGCAGCCCTCGAGAGGTCTGACTGTGCGCATTGTAACACCTTACATTAGGCAGCTCCGCTCTTGACTCTTTGGATCTGGAAGAGGAGCCGGAGATGAGTGCTGCTCTATCCCTTGCTCTGTCTTCTGGGTCCGGCTCTCTGCTGGATTTTGGATCTCACATTTCAACTCCTCCTTCCGCTATGGAAACCCAAAAAAAAAACCACACACAAAAATAAAAAAGTAATAATTCCTCTCTGACTCTGAGGAGTCAGAAGGGTGTGCTAAAAACTGCGAGCAGCATATAAAGAGCTGCTTGAAGTGATTACTAAGGCTGGATGAGCTTTTTTCTCCCCAGTGAAAGTAAATCCCTCACACTGCAGAAAACTCCCCTTTTTTCCCCAGAAATGCATGACAAAATATCAGGCTTCTGGGGGAAAACCATGCATAAGCCATATTTATAACCCCGCAATGTCAGATTATTCAGCCATTTTGGGGAATGAATGGCATGACTATTTTCCTATGCTGAAGGTAAGGAGGAGGCACTTGCGAGCTACGTCTCTCCATTGATGGCAGGTAATTTAGGGGAGCCGGCTTTGCCATCCAAGCCATGTAAGGCCACCGTGACATTGGTGGGCAAGGCCTGTGCAGTAGTGGGTCTTGCTTGTGGGTCACTGCAGACAATGACAGTGTTGCAGGCCTACCAAGCAGACCTGCTGAATGAGCTCGACATATGGCGACATTCAGTCAATTCCTTCCCTGTTGTGTTGAGTTCACCCGGGCATCCACGAGTCGAGCCTGGGCCAGCACTAGTGCGAGGGAGGCACCGAAGGTGAGTACACAGTTCACTAACCCCCGCAGACAGCTAGGGGAACTGAGCAGCTACAGTCGCGGCCTGTTACTAGGCCTGATCTGAGAATGGTCATAAAGGCCAAGCAGACAAAGAGGATCGGTCCTGAGGGGCCATGAAGGAACATATCAGCGGACAGGAGGTTGTTAGGGCAGTTAGCCCCCAGTGCTACTGTAGAGCCTCCCCTAGCCAAGGCTACCCCAAGTTTTCAGGGTTCTCTGGTCAGCGAGCTGTCACAGGGCAATGAAAATCTGATGCTTTCCCTCCAATAGAATGTGGAATACTTAACGTCACTAAAAGACCATCTGGCAGCGTGGAAACTACTGCCAAATGTGTCCCCATAGGTTCTGTCTACTGTAGAAAAGGGGTTACCGGTCCAATTCAGAGCTCAACCCCCCCCGGTTCAGAGATGTGCTCACCACAGTATTCAGCACAGACCAGAGCCTGACGTTAGGAAGTAAGATCCCTCTTGGACAAAGGGGACATAGAACATGTACCCTGTTCCCTGGGGGAGGGAGGTTTTTACAGACATTATTTCCTGGTCCACAAAAAAGAGAGGAGTATGTGGCAAATTTTAGATCTGCATCATCTGAACTGTACTCTTCGGACATGCAGGTTCAAAATGCTGTCGCCCAAACTTATTGTTCCACAAATTCAGTTTGAGGACTGGTTTGTGATGATAGATGCATATTTACACATAGAAATATCGCCCAGCCACAAGAAGTTCCTGGGGTTTGTGTTGGGAGGCAACGCATACCAAGATCGGGTTCTTCCCTTCGGGCTAGCTTTATCCCCTCGCACCTTCACAAAGTGCATGGATGTCAGTCTGGCTCCATTGTGACTCCAGGGCATCCATGTACTAAACTACCTGGACAACTGGTTAATTCTAGCACGATACAGGGAACTGGCAGTTCAACATCGAGATGTTGTTCTTGCCCACGTGAAGAGTTTGGGGCTCAGGTTGAACCTCAGAAAAGTATGCTTTCTCCAGTGCCGTGGACAACTTTTTTAGGGGTTATAAGGATTCTACAGTGATGAGGGAGTTTCTATCCCCAACATGCATAGCGTCAATCCTATCAACATTGCGCAGGATAAAGCTGGATCTTGGCATCCCCTCCAATCTCTATGAAAGACTGTTGGAGTTTATGGCAGCAGCAGCCAACGTCATACTGTTGGGCCTATTGCACAGGAGACCATTTCAATTCTGGCTGAGAAGATGGGCGTTTCGTCCGAGGATGAAACCTCTGAGAGTAATCAGTGTCACTGGGCGATGCCTACATGCTCTGAGAATTTGGAAGTGTCCCCGGTTTCTAGCCTTGGGTCACACTCTAGGGGTGTCTCCTTAGTGCAAGATGGTAATGACAGACAGCTCCCTCACGGGCTGGCTCGCAGTCTTAGACAGCTGTCCAGCTCACGGTCTTTGGAACGGCCCTCATCTAGAGTGGCATATAAATTGCCTAGAAATGCGGGCCATATTTCTAGCTCTGAAATTCTTTCTTCCTCAATTGAGAGGTCACCATGTGTTTACAGACAACATAGTGGTGGTCTCATATATCAACCACCAGGGAGGATTATGTTCGCGCCCCCTGTTCAGGCTGGCACAACTAATTCTGCTCTGGGCAGAGGGAAAGTTTTGTCAGTGAGTGCAATGTACATTCTGGGCAACCGGAATGTGGGGGCAGATGTCCTGTTGAGGCAGGGACTGAGGCCCAGGGATTCCATATGGAGTTCATATGGCAGAGGTTCGGCCAAGCGGGAGTGGATGTGTTCACCTCTGAGGAGACAACACACGGCCCGCTGTGGTTCGCCCTCACTCCTCCTCGCACTATTAGGGTTGAACGCCATGGTGCACATGTGGCCGAGGTCACATCTATATGCTTATATACTTCTAGCGAGAGTTCACCAAGATGGTCTACATCTGCTGCTAGTAGCACCTTATTGGTCAGCTCAAATATGGTTCTCAGAGACAATTTCCCTGCTAGATGGCACTCCTTCGGAGATTCCCATCCGCAGAGATCTACTATCTCAAGCCAGAGGGCTGATTTATCATCCTCGGCCAGAACTATGGAAACTGTGAGTCTGGCCCCTGAGAGGCACCAGGTCATAGATACTGGTCTCACAACTGAGGTTGTAGAGACCATGTTGTACGCTAGAATGGCATCCATGACGAAATTGTATGCGCTCAAGTGGCAACTTTTTGTCTCATGGTGTGAGGAACATCAGCTAGACCCAGCGAAGTGCGCAATAGCTATAGTCCTGGAGTTCTTACAAGGACGTTTCTCAGCGGGGTTGGCTCCTCCTACAGTCAGGGTCTACATGGCTGCCATTTCGGCCAGCCCTGCACCTATTGATGGAGCCTTTGTGGGGCAACATCCTCTAACATTGAGGGATATGCATGGTGTCAGGCAACTGAGACACATCTGCAGACCACACATACATTCCTGGGACCTTTGTAAAGGTCTGTCAGGTGTCACATTTGAGCCATTAGTGTCAGCCTCTGAGAAGCTTCTGACTCTAATGGAAGCTCTTCTGCTGGCCCTGACATCTCTCAAGCTAGTAGGAGATCTACAAGCTCTCTGTTGCCCCTTCCAGCCTTGACTTTACCCCTGGATTAGCCAAGGCCTCCCTGTATCCTAGGCTGGATTATATTCCTAAAGTACCTGGGCTTGATTGCCATGTCACCTGACCACGGCAGGCCTATAAATTGGGCATGATTTGACACAAGTTTCAGATACCGGTCACGCGTGAGGGTGCTTCCCACAGCGTTCAGCTAACGTCTCATTCACTTCTCAGGGAAACAGGGTTACATGTATAACCCAGACGTTTTCTCTCCCTCATGTTTCTGTTAATGTGTGTGTGCGTGTGTCTGGGCATGGCACTCCACTTTCCTGGCTTTTCTAATGGATCATTGGACTCAACTGCTTTACATCAGCTCATCAGTCAGCAGCGTATATAAATCCAGGTTCTTTAACCACTCATTGCCAGATTGTTCTGGCTTCCAGTGCAGTACACATCCAGCCCTACTCATGTTTTCTTTCTATTATTGTGAATGTTTTTCTTTGTTGCATTATCCTGTGCTCATCGTGTGTTTTCTCTCCTTATGTTCTAGGTCCACTACTTATGCTGCCTGTCTGTTCACACTCGGCTCACTTCCTGCTACGCCCAACCCCACCTTGCCGCCCTTGTGACTCACCAGCTCTGCACTCAGTTCTATGCTCACTCTCACACAGGGGACTCGAGTTTAAATCCTGACCTTGACCACTCTATTCAGCTCACCTCTTTCACACACCGTCAAATTCTTTAATAAAACTCATTTTCACCTTGGGCCCTGGTGTCTGTGTTCTGCATTTGGGTCCCCTCATCTATAACAATAACAGTGAAAAAAAGAAGACCCAGACAAGACAATCTTAAATGTAGCACAGATTTTTATAGCCTACAACATTAGAGGTGGTGTCTGGCACTGAAGCCTGTTTAGCACATCATTTTTATTTAAAATATGAAACACCTGCCGTTTATAAAAAAGCAACCTATGTCTGGGGTTGTGGTCAGTTTTTTTTTTCAGGTTTTACCTCAAAAAGCTTAAACGACAACTCCTCATTCAGCTCTAACTCTTTCTGCCTAGACCTCTCTGATTGATCATCTGTTGAACCTGTTTGAATTGTAATTTTAGGCTATTATACATGTGCAAAGTTCATACAAAGTTAAATATATATAGCATTGGAACAAATACAGGTAATACTATACCTTTTTGTTTTGCTTTACATTATTTATTTGCAAATAAATACATCTGGGCCATGCCATCATCTGTTACTTCTATGACAAATCCACAAACTTGGGCTAAGGCAGATCAAGATTCAAGACTTGTTCAATCTCTCTATCTGAAAAAGACTATCCATAACCTAAAACTCCAGAATCTAGAAAAGGTAGAAAGGCTCAGTGATGCTACATAATACCTACACTACTACACACTTTTCAGTGGATATCTTTGCAAATCACTTAGTTCCATATTAGCAAAATGTGATAAGGCAATGCATCTGGCATATTTCATTGTAAGCCATGAATAGATATCGGTTTGCCCAGTGAGAAACTGCTGTAGCTCCATCTCATTTTCACAAAATTTGTTTTGTTACAGACATCATAAATTCCTGCATGAAATGTCATTATTCTGACTACTATAAAATGTCAGCAAAGCGGTATTAGTGGTCAGCTAAATGTAAAGTTCTACCTGTCTTGAGAAAGTGTTTTTACTGTTCCAATTTTCCAATCTACTAACTGTAATTAACTAATAATGATACAAATAGTCCAATAGTAATAAATGTAAATAAAAATCCAGTAGTAACTGTAAGTCACAGAAATCCCAGAAATCAATGGGATCTTTGATCTCAAGAAGGACAATTACATACACTCCAAAAATAAAGGTTTCATATACATACTAATTAAATAATAGGGGAGACACGGCACATCTGCAACATGGCACAACTGTAACACAGCACAACTGTAACACAGCATAACTGTAACATGGCACATCTGTAACATGGCACAACTGTAACATAGCACATCTGCAAAAAAGTGCAATCTGAAACAAGGCACATCTGTAACACGGCACATTTGTGACATGGTACAACTGAACTGTAACATGGCACAACTATAATGGCACATCTGTAACATGGCACGTCTGCAACATGGCCCAATTCAACTGTAACATGGCACATCTTCATCATGGCCCAGCTCAACTGTAACTCAGTACATTTTTAACATGTCACATCTGTAACATGGTACGGCTGTAACACAGTACATCTGTAACACTACGCGTCTGTAACATGGCACATCTATAACACAATACAACTGTCTATAACACAGCACATCTGTAACACGGTGCATCTGTAACATGGCACATCTGGAACACGGCATAGTTATAACACACTTTTATTCTCTAAATAAAAGGTTTCCAACCTTTCTTTGTCAGCTGAACCCCTTCTAGCTGGAAATATCTGTATTAAAAAAATGCACCAGATAAGTAAAACAAAATGGAAACAGAACTGAAAACTGTGGAGTTGTGTACACTTAGTTCTATATTAATGGTCAGCTTAATTTTTAGTGTTTTTGTATACTCCTTCTGTTTGCAAGATTGTGAGAATTCATGTGGCACAAGTGTAACAAAACTGCATCTTGCTTCAGAGGTGTCTCAGACTGTTGGCAGCGCTAAGGCAGAAAAGATGCACTCACTAATGAGGAAGTTCGTGCTTATATATGTATAAGGATAAATTGCAGTCGATGAGCAAACTTCATATGTACCACCAAATTTTAAGGACATTAGCTAGGAACTGAGCGCGAGTTTTTAAAAATAAATAAACAAAGAAACATCATGACACCCCTCAGAAAATGAAAACACACACTGTCAGAGCCTCACCTTTCTTTCCACCACTGTCAGCTTAGAAAGTTGATGGATACCCCCACCAAGATGGTGGCACTGTTGACATGTCTGGCATATCATATCTAAGATTACCATGCTGTTCTCGTGGCATCCTCTGGGTGTGCCATAGCACTATTAAGAGGTTAATGTTTTAATAAATAGACAGAATTGTCTCCAAGGGGTACACTAAAATGTAGTCCTCACAAAGAAAAGTGCAGTTTAATGGAAAATGTCAACTGGGTAAATGAAAATGTGATTCCCTCTTCTTGAGAAAGCCAAAATGTTGCCTGATGGCATCTGCAATCTGTAGCCCAGAACATCTTTGTTTAATTTTCCACTTGAATAAATCCGAATCAGTGGAAATGCAAAGCCTGTCAACCTCAACTCTGAACAAGAACAGTGGGGCATTATGGCTTTCAGTGATTATAATCACCTGTTTTTTTTCTAGTTGTTGATCCATAATAAGAACTAACTGCACTGCACTGTACTTAGGGTTAGAGTTTGCAGATTTCATTGATGCTCTTGAAGGAAAAATGCACTTTGAGTGACTTGTATATTAATATTTAGCTTTATTATGTGATCTTCAGTGGCAAACAATATTTATTTTTGAATTAAATTTCAAATATATACTTCTTTCATTGTCACATCAACTCTGGTTCACAGTTTCCTACATTACCCACAATGCCATTTGACTACCTGCTGATAGTGGGTCTCAGCCCTGTCTTCATCTCTACCTAAAGAGACTGATGCAGCAGCACTTTAGTACTTTAGCCTCTCCAGCTTTCTCACACCCTAATCTATACACTCTGCTTTAACAGATAAAGCTTCCATAGCTTCAATTTTTAGGCTAATCATCTTGTAGATCACAGGCTAGTCAAGCCAAGTCTCTGCTGTAACTCAACTCTGTGTTGTATAGCTGCATTTCATTCTGGAACTTTGACTCCAACTATTGCTTTCACCACTAATTCTATATTCTCATTAATATGACATTGAACATCACTGGAAAATGGTGAGTGAGAAAAGAAGCACTTTTGTTTTTACGAGCTAACAGCTAAATGAAACAGTTATCCTTATGTGTGAGATTGTTGATGTTTTTGTTCTCCTATTAAACACCATTATAACTATGCTAGCAATGTCCAGCAACACAACTGCTATCTTCTCAAAGGAAAGACGAAGATGCAGCACCAACCAACATAACCAGACCTGAATTATTTACCACACCATAAATATTTCAGTATAAACATATTTCTGGAGTGAGTTTTCCTTCAGTTGATCAATTCATTATACCAGATTGGCTTCATTATTGCTGAGGAAATAAAGCTGGGCATCCACTTTTTTTTTTTTGGAGTTCTCATGGAAAACTCTAGAATCTAGTTAATATTGGAAAAAAAAGCAGAAGTATGAGAAGTTAAAGTCAAAGTATGCATGCTCTCTTTTAGATGTCTATAGTTAAGGTGGTATGGCTGCTTTGTGTCTGAGTATTGCAGTTATTTTAGTTTTAAATAGATTTCCTTTTTAGATCCATGTCATTACAGCACTGTATAAGATGAGCTCCATGCCATCCCTAAGGGGAAAAGAAATTGGCCCATTTGAATTTGAACTTAATCTTCCAGTGATGGGGAGAATCCAATTATTTATTTAAGGTCTCCGTAATTTGAGGTTTTTTTTTATTATTATCTGTATAAAGTATAAAGCAGCCTTGGGGTCTTTACTAAGCTACTGCTACTCCATCACCACAGAGACAAGAATAGAAAGAGTATGGCAGGACAAGAAAAGAAGAGGGGAAACTAGTGCCAAAAAGAAATGTGGCTTCATTTGGTTCGTTTCACATGTTCACTTCCATATTGATTCTGCTTTATTTGGAGACATCAGTTATGTTATGGCCTGTGTACACGCAATATTGGACTTCAAGTACGCTATCAAGTGCCACTGGCATCCTTGATTCAAGCCCTCACATCCACCAAAGAACCGCTAGCTCTTTTAGATCATCGATTTCCTTTCCAGGCACAACAACTAATATGTCACTTTATTGTCTACTAGATGTCATGTTAGGTAGCTGCCATTTTCCTCTCAGGTTCCTCTTCCACTGACTGGCTACTTAGTATGTTAGGTGTTAAATAAAATATGACATGCATATTGGTGTATTATAAGTTCACCTCACTATATTACTATGGCCTGTACATTGCTCTACTTTCAGTGTTCTATGAGAGGTTAGCGGTTGTGCTGCTTTGAAATCACAGTGGGATGTTGCTAGTGCAGTTACAGTATGGTTATAATGGGAATTGTGTTGGTTTTAATGGAAACTGTAATGCTCCCTGTGTGTCTCTACTGGTAATTTGTTGCCTTCTATTGGTGGCATGTTATGTCTAGTGTATACCATTAAGGACCAACAATGGTAATGTTTTAATGGTTAGCTGATGGTTTGTAATGGCATTTGTAGTGGAAACCATTAGAATTTGTGTGATGGTTTCTATTGTTTTTTTTTCAGCAGGAAAGAGATAACTGTTGTGTGTTGCTGTCAGCTCCTTTCTCACTCACCATTTTACTGCAGTTTTCAATGTCATGTTAATGAGAAATCCAAAATAGTGGATATAGCAAACTTTGGATTCAAAGTTCCAGAATGTAATGCAGCTATGCGACGCAGTTGCACAGAAACTCGTCTCAGCTAGTTAGCGATCTACAAGTTAAGTCCCTAAATTCCACAGCTATTTAGATGGCTAGCAAAAGCTACATTGACAGGAAACCTCTTTTTGTGTCCTTCAGTATATTAATGGGCTTGTAAACATCAATCTCTTAAACGTCTGCAGAAGAACCCATCTACAATAGCCCCAGTAATGAGAAATTTACAGGCAATAATTTATCCAAAATGCAGAAGAAAGTGCAAGAGCACATCTACAGCACAAGTTCAAACATTTAACGGACAATCACATGCTTGCAAGCAGTTAAAACCAGATCAATAAACACTCACTGTCTAATCCAACACCAGTTTTGATGTGTGTGAAAAGGATGCTAAGGTGCTGCCAATCGATGGCATTGCTTTCCCGTTACATCACCTTCACAGGAGTTGAAAGTGCTTGCAGGTCTAACTAAAGCTCAGAGTTTAAAATAATATATATATATATATATATATATATATATATATATATATATATATATATATATATATATATATATATATATATATATATATATATATATATATGACAATCCTAATTTTGAGCAAAAAAGGAAAAGACACCATTACAAATAGAGAGGGATTTGCTGGAATTGACTAGCATTGATTAATTGTGGCACCACAGGTGTGAGGATTTGATTATTCTGACTCTGTGCAACTCTTAAGGTTCTCTTACCCCAAGTGTTATCGTCCCTATCCAGTCCTTAAGCAAAGTGCCGATGGAGAATTGCGAGAGATGTTTATAGCTAGTGATTGAGAGAGAGGATTCATAATGCATAACACAGGAAATCTGGCAAAATTCTCCACAGAGATTCATGGCCAAGGTCTTGTGCTTACAATTGCTGTGATTAAGGCCAGAACAGTTCAGGATGCTTGGGAATAAGCTTCAATTTAATTATCTACTACAGTTCAAGGAACCCATCCTTCCACAGAAGCTTCCTCTAAGAAGCAGGAACCAAGCACTATGGGATTGGAGATTATGAGCAGGTAGCAGTGTGTGTAGTACAATGGTAGTGCATAACACATGATGTTCTTCAGCATCTACCTACTCAACCTAGTAGCTATTTGTACAACAAAGTCTCTTGATTGATATTTGATCATTCATAAGAATTTAATAGAACTCATAAAACTAAGATTGTACATAAGGCAAATTAACCTTAGGTGACATAGCTTTCCTTTCATCACACTTACACTGTACTCTTTGGCTATATAGTATAAATTTGTAGAGTGTAATGATTAGTAATTTGACTATCTGGTGTCCCACAGAAGAGGATGGGTTTCCTTTGTCATCTCAGGGAGTTTTTCTTTGCCATTGTTGCCTCTGGCTTGTTCATTAGGGATCTAAATTTGCATCTGAATTGCTGTAACACTGCTTTAGTGAATATTTTTTTAAAAATAAATAAATAAAGTCTACACACCCCTGTTAAAATAGCACGTATTTGTGCTGTATAAATGAAACTAAGATAAATCTCCTAGGTGATTTAGGCTTGCTTGGATTTTTTTTTCATGACAAAGGGCTTCTGTCTAGCCACCCTACCCCATAGGCCAAACATGTGTAGAATACAATAGATTGTTCCCTTATGCAGGATGAACAGTACTTGCCAGATATTCCTGCAGCTCCTTTAATGTTGCTTTAGGTCTCTTGGCAGCCTCTTTGATGTTGGACATCCTCTTCTTGGTGATGTCACTGTGGTACACAATTTTCTCTTCATGATGGCCTTCACAGTGTTCCATGCTACACCTAATGTTTTGGAATTTTTTTGTATCCCTCTTCTGATCAATACCATTCCACAATGAGATACTATACATACTTTATAAGTTATTTGTGGACTATGGCTTCAGCAGTCAGAGAAACCAGAAATATGTCAAGAAAATCCTAAAGAAACAGCTGATCTTTATTTGAGGTTCATCAGAATCACTTCATTGATGACAAGTGTATGATAATTACTTTTCAACATGAGCTGGAATGTGATTGTTTCATTCTGAGTACTGCACATGCCCCATTAGAAAAGGGTGTGCACACTTATGCAACCAGGTTATAGTACAACTATAACAAAACTTGTACTATAGTACAACTAAAAGATTTCTTTTTCTTATTCACTTGAATTTCGTTGGATTCTATATTACACTAAAAGTGGATAAACATCTGGCCTGACTTCAGCTTGAGCCCGAGATTGTCACTGGCCTTAAAAAAAGGAGAACCACAATTTAAATAAAAAGCAATGTACCTTTATGTAAGTGGAGCAGGAGCAAGTCTAAAACGAGGTCTGTTTTTATAGTCATCAGGAGCCAAGAGTAGGCTCATTTGTATAAAAGCAGAGAAGCCTGCCCAATTTCACAGCACCATAACCCCATATTCCCCATTAATACAGGCTCATAGCATATTCTACATGTTGCACACACTGTTAATTTATCCCCTATCCAGCGAGTTCAGGCCTGATGGAGGAAATCAGCTTTCACCCCCTTCCTCATAGAGGCGGAAAATTAACAGTTTAATTTCCACTGAGCTCGTGGTAAAGAAAAACATATCACACATGACAACCTGCAGCTACAGATCGACAGTCAGCACTTTTTTGCTACAGCATTAGCATAACCAAACAGAGGGGAAATAGAGGACTCCTGTGAATATGGCAATGCTATAATTATATCAGATTATGCAAAAAAAAAAAAAAAAAAAAGATAGAGAAATTTGTGAGGAAGTAATGTAACACTGATCATGAATAAAACGAGTTCTTGCAGGACAGGGCTGCATTTAGAAGCAGATTTTGCTCCAGAGTTTTGAATTTGTCAAAGGAATGTGCCACTCCAGGCTATGTTTTCATGTTTCACTTGTTACCACAAGTGCAGATGGATTCTTTCAACATATTACATTTTCATCGCAACTGTAAGCTTTAATTGCTTTGTATTGATTTACTCCTCAAGCTGTGTTGCTTTTCCTACCTGTCTTTGTTCATTGCTTTATCGAGTACACAGTACACAGTAACAGCTGCAATGGTATGCTAACTGTGAATGAAATTAGTGTAATGAAATCTTTTTAAACTCAAACACACAATCACACAAACAAACGTGACCAATTAGGATCTAGAGATATTGACATTGGGAAGCCAAGCATGGCACCTCAGAGCGTTCCATTACTGAATGAAGAGGGCATAAAGAACAATCTACATTTTTCATGTCATCAATACAAATTAAGATGTAATTGCTCATTTGTGGGGTTGTTATAAAGGTTATAAATGATATATGAGAGATCTGTTCGGGTTAATAATAAGTTAAAGCTTATAATGTTAAAAGCACTATCATGGATGTGAGCCTCTGTAGCATACAGTGCATATTTCATTAGTGTTACTAAAACCTCAGCTATTTTTAAAAATGTTGCAAATATTACAACCCATAAATGTAATTCTATGTGATACTTCATGCACTGTAGTCTTGGTGGCTAAGGGACTTTCTGTACTCCCATCATGCAGAGAAATTTGGTTTACAAATATGAGATTCAAATCATTATGCACTGCAATATGGTGTAAAGTTAATGATGCTAGCATAGAGCTAGATGTCAGCTTTGTTTATTTCAGCCTCCAGCTAAAATTGTTAATTAGCTCCACTAAAAAACAGTAAATAAATAATAAACACTTCCAATTTGACATGTTTTCACTGGAGAGCACTTGCTTTTCATTCAGAATTTTTAGGTACCTATATATGCACTTAGCACTAGAGCATAAGATAGTAAAGCTAAATAAAACATTTATCTTCTCAATTGTCTCTTTACATGTTTTCAATGTTGTTTTTATAATTCTGTTATAAAAAATTATAAAAAAGTGAGCAACCATTCTGTGGAACACAAAAATACAGTAAAAATTATTACAGTATAAATTATAATTACAGTATAAATTGGTGCTAATCAGGGTGAACCCACACATGCTGGGGTTGATGGGTAATGTAGTTCAGCGCCCCTTTGGTGCTATCATGGCAGGACATGTCAGAATCATGAGCCCTCACTCCTTTTCACACCACTTCCAATGTGTGAAACACAGTCAAGTGGGGTCTGGGACAATCATGTGAGAAATCTGAGGCCAACAAAGTTTCTTGTGAGTGATACCCTTAGCATAGCCAGAAGGAAGCACAACATCCTCCACAAGGCAGAGAGGTGGCGTGATCTCTTCCGCATAGCTAAGGGGTGGCATGACATCCAAGGTGGAGCATGAGAAGGAGGAGGAAGATGGAGTGATGCTCATGGCCAGGCTATGACCTCTAATGGTGTCATCTTTGGAGCAGAGGTGCAGGGGAACTCCCCCAGCAGAGCAAAGAGGCAACGCAATGTCCTCAGCAGAGCAAGGAGGTAGAGAAATGTCTGAAGTGGGGAAGGGAGGGTAGGAGATGGCTCCAGAAAGGTCAGGAGCCCCCCTCCCCAATAAATCCCCCAAGAAGGAGTGTGGCATCGGGCCCAGCCATGAGTTCGTACAGAAAGGCCTCGAACCATTTGAGTTGCCTCCAGTTGTCCTGGATTTGATCACCCTGGCCCACATGCACCGAAGCATGTCTGCTGCATACATGGTAGGTCAAGCTTTCTGTCAGGGATTTGTAGAGGCGGTGGATGCAAGTGCACATTTTATTGAGGGAGAGTGCAACAAGATAACTAATTCAGTGAAAACAGGAACAGAGAATACTATTCAAAAACACCCAGACCATAAATTGGACTGTGGACAACACAATGACATGAATATGACAACAACAGAAGCTTGACACTCAGGTGTTGAAACACAGGAATTTATAAATTAGTGCTAATCAGGATGAAACAAGACACAGGTGCAAGTGATAGAAAACATGTGACATGCTGGGGTTGATGGTTAATGTAGTTTTCCAGGTCCCCAGTATTTTGGTGCTATCATGACAGGTACGACTTATTCTTTTTCTCTCTGTCTTTTTCCATGAACTTACAATTTTATAAGCTTTCACTGCATAGCAAATGTGCAATGCGGCACGATGTTATAATATCAACTCCACATTTCCTGCAGCTCAACTCAGAAAAAAGTGTGAAATATCCTGAGCCTTGTCAGCATTTTTCTCTGCTTTAATATTCATCTATTTTAGTTAAAAGGTAGTTTTTTGATGAGTCAGATTTTGTACATCTTGGTAAGCAGCAGTGAAATTGCCCAATTCTTCTTTTGCCATCTTGCTTAAAATGATAAATAGCATGTTTGCCAGTATCTGGCTAGATCTAGGACTCTTAGAGACCATGTTAACCTGTAGATGGTTAGCTCTAGGGCACAGAGTAGCTTTTATTTATTTTTTTTTAAAATGCAAGCGATGCCATTAACCATCTAAGCCTGGAAAGATTTTTTTCTTAATCCAAGCACACACACACACACACACACACACACACACACACACACACACACACACACACACACACACACACGCGGGCAGAGAATCACTAGATGTCTACTCTTTCATTTACTTATATTCTCTCCCTTCAAAAGATCATCACCATTTCAAACAAAGTGGCATCATTACCATAACATCCTTTAAACCAAAATCTTTTTGGTGTAAAAAGTGCTAAAGTGAGGTGAAATTGAAATGAGTCTCGCTTTCCTCTAGTACAGATTTTCATTACATACCATGAAGGGGTTGAGATATAAAGCAGGGTTGTTGTTGTTGTTGTTTTTTTTTTTTTGTTTTTTTTTTTGTATTTGTTCATTTTATCTGAGCAGTTTGCTGCATTTTATTTATTTTGCTTTTTTAAATTACGTTTTCATCTGTTGCTGGTGATGTCCATAACCAGAGCCATTTGGGCTAGCCAATTTGGATTATTATCTAAAATGAAGTAAAGGTTAATTAACGTTGCAGCTCAGAAAGTCAACTTCAAAGACACTCATGTTCCCTCAAATTACACTGCTTTAAATAAATTATACATAAAATGTTGATGTCCAATACACATGTGCTGAAGTTAGATTATGATATTTCTTGTTAAAATAAATAAAATAAAATAACCTGGCCATTCAGTGAGCAGAAAGAGACTTGAATTCAATTAAAAAATTTAAATTGAATTAAAAAACTGAATTTGAATTAAAAACTGCTTTTCCATTCTTTGAATGAGAGAGATGCAGTTTGTTTAGTTTCACATTGAAACTAAAGATAGCAAGGTTAATTGGCAGATGTGCTAGCACCACACATTAGATTTTCTTGATGCAAACATTTTGAAGAAAATAAGAGACAGTATGGAAATAAAATATGAATGTTTGGAAAAAAAAACATAGCATACATTATGTATGTTTTTATAAGACATTTCTGTTGTTATATTAAAAGACATTTTTCCCTTTTTTATCTTCATTTCAGAGGCAATTTTAGACAAAAGAAATTGGATTGTATTTGCATTATCAGCTGCTTAACATTCTTCATAAGTCCTCTGAATAATACAATTTTTCCTAATATGCATATATAGGGCTATTTTATTAGAGAAAGTGTATGCATACTGACATGGTTTAATTGTAATTGTGTTGACGTTGGCTAGATTTGTGTGTGTGTCTGTGTGTGTCTGTGTGTGTCCGCACACTCTGGGATCTGGTATCAAGCTAGGACATTATAATAGTAAAGCTGTAAAGATAATATTAATATTCACAGTAACAGTCACCGTATGTGGAAACCTTTTCACACTTCTGTACCTGGACCTTTTTCACATTTCTGTATTTACAAAAGTGGAAGTGGGATAGTAGCAGTTCAAAACTTACTGTGAGATAGAGAACAATGGCATTACAATTCATAAAACTCACTTACCACCAATGTGCTTGTGTGAAAGAAATAGCTTTGTGCTATTCGCACACTTGTGAATGACCACTTTAAGAGCAGCACATACTGTACGTCTGTTTTCAGCATTTCAAAAAATCTGACTACTTGGAAAAACACTGGCTGTAAATACCTAAAACTTCCCTTTTGATTTGAATGGACAGTTCAAACATCTGTTATCTGGTGAAAAGTTTGGGACAAACTCTGCACTGTGTACGGGACCTGCTCTGGATGCAGACCACAACAATTGAGATTATACAAATGACAATTTCATTGCACCTGGTGCACATTCCCTGATTGCCACTAACACTAGCTAGCTAGTTTATTGGTGCTGTGTTCATTAGCACCTGCACCAGGTGATCAGTTTAAACAAACTAATTAGCTAGCCAAGTGGGAAGTAGCTAGTAAATGTAGCTAGTTATTTAATGCGTATATTAATCCAGAATATTCTGTTAATAGAAATTTCAGACTATTTTCAATCACTTAACAGCTTCAGTTTCTAAACAATGTTCATACTGGTAAGCAGAACGCTAATATTTCTAATAATCCTAATATTTTGACCTGCTCATATGGAAGGGTTTTCTTAATTTAAGAATAAAAACAAAGTCACTAATACTATGAAATAATACAAAAAAAATCTTAGCAAATGGAAATATCTTGAGTATAGTTATAGTATAGTTTTATCTAGCATTTCCTATTATAAGATTGCAATAAAACAAGTATATTATCAATAAACTTATTAAAAAGTTTTACTAATGTCAAGCTTGAAATAGTCTCATTCTATTGGCAGAAAGAAGCTAAGTTATCTGCCAATAAAATAAGAAAATGTAAACCTTAAAATTAGTTTAAAATGTCTCAAAACAGGACCAGTTATCTTATACTTTGTTTATTGCAATTTTATAATAGGAAATACTAGCTAAATCTGACAATATTCAAGGTGTTTTAAATAAATTCAGACATGGATGTTCTTCCCTACTTTGAAATAAATTTCAACCATTAATTGACATGTCTTTAAGCAAATAAAAATATTTATTTGAATCTATTTTTTCCAAACTTTTGAGTAATAGTATAAAACCACAATTTCTTATATGGCCACTTGGCCTGAAGTCGGCACACAAACATACATCTGCTTCCCATTATCTGCACTGAGAATGAAGCCATGAAAAGTCCTGTTGTCATGTTTCCCTGTAGTAACGGTCTGTAGCACCTTTGATCCACTCCCACTTCACTCCTGCCTTTCATCTCATTCAGTGCTGTCCTTCTAAACCATTTTTTTAACATCTTAGTCACTGTTACAGTTATCATACTGACAATTGTATCACTGCGGTAGGCCTTTCTAGTCAGATATGCTTATTCTTTGCTGTAGTAAGATGTTAATATGTGTTTAATTTTGCACTTTTTGGCTGCTTTCTTGACTCAAAACCTCCTGTCTTTTGCCATTCATGTTTTATGAATAAGCTGTTAGACTTGCTATGAAACCAACAATCCATGTGGAATACCAAATTATTTCTGTAAAAGTATGAAAATCATGTAGATTGAACTTTAACAAGTAATTTAACACTGCAATAATTCTCAATGTGGCAATTATAATGGGAGGAGGGAGAAGGAGTATCCCCCCCCCCCCCCCGTTACTGCGCAGTATTAAAGTTGGTTTGGTTCATCAAGGAAGTGTAACGGTATATGCTAAGGTGTAGCATGCTAGCGGTCGTAGCTAGGGGACCAGAGTGTGTATAGTCAGTAGAGACCGTGCTCCCTGTGTTTGTTTATCTGTTTATTTGTTTCTTGTTTATATAATAAAGACTGTGACCTGCACCTGCATCCGCCTCCAGCCTCGTTCCGTAACAGAATGCTGCGCCAAAAATGCGGAAGCAGCAGGTCGCTATGAGCGCCGCCAAAGAGGCCAGGATTTGGGCGCTTCTCCGTTCGTCCCTGGAGTTGAGCAAACAGCTCGCGGAGGACATTTCTCAGTGCAAGGCCGAGCTGCGCGCCGCGTCGTCCCTCGGGCCATATACCCCGTCCCCGCCGCCAATGAGCGACGCCTTGCAACACAGCCAGCAAAGTAACCTGAGCATCTGGGGCTTTCCACTGCAGGGGAGGTACACCTTGCTGCGCAGTCCAGAGGTGAAGGCTGGCCCAGAAATTTTTTTGGGGGGGGGGCAATGAGGACAGCAGAGCTCCAGCCTGAGGCCTACGGGGAGGTCTCAGCTGTGGAGCTCTCACCTGAGGTCAACATGGCGAACTCAGAGGGACAGGCCGAGGAGGCTGTCCCGCTACCCTGCACAGCTGAGGAGGCAGCCCCGCTGTCCAGCCCGACCGAGGAGGCCGTCCCGCCGCCCTGCACAGCCGAGGAGGCCGTCCCGCTGCCCTGCACAGCCGAGGAGGCCGCCCTGCTGCCCAGCCCAGCTGAGGAGGCCGTCCCGCTACCCTGCACGGCCAAGGAAGCTGTCCTGCTGTCCAGCCCAGCGGAGGAAGCCGCCCCGCTGCCCTGCACAGCCGAGGAAGCTGTCCTGCTGTCCAGCCCAGCTGAGGAGGCCATCCCGCTACCCTGCACGGCCGAGGAAGCTGTCCTGCTGCCCAGTCCAGCTGAGGAGGCCGTCCCGCTGCCCTGCACGGCCGAGGAAGCTGTCCCGCTGTCCAGCCCAGCCGAGGAGGCCGTCCGGCTGCCCTGCATGGCCGAGGAGGCCGTCCCGCTGCCCTGCATGGCCGAGGAGGCCGTCCGGCTGCCCAGCCTGGCCGAGGAGGCCGTCCGGCTGCCCAGCCTGGCCGAGGAGGCCGTCCGGCTGCCCCGCACGGCCGAGGAGGCCGTCCCGCTGCCCCGCACGGCCGAGGAGGCCGTCCCGCTGCCCCGCCCGGCCGAGGAGGCCGCCCAGCCCTCCAGTGCCGCCGAGGGTGGCACCCAGAGTTCCAGAGCTGCCGGGGGTGGTGCCCAGCATCCCAGGGGCGGTGTCCTGTGTCCCAGCGCCGCCAGGGGCGGTGCTCTGACTTTCAACACCGGTGGGGATGCTGCTCTGCTCCTCTGCTGCCCGACGGAGGCTGCTTCACTTTCTGTCGCAGCGAAAGACAGTTCGCACAAGGGCCCGGGACCCCCGTTGGAGGGGGGTTCTTGGTGCTCCGGGAGGAGCACCCTTTGGAGGGGGGTTCTGTTACGCCACGGCCAGCAGAGGGCACTGCGGTACGGCCGCTGACTGGTCACGTGATTCTTTTGTTTTCGTTCACTTCCCGCTTGGACACTGAGTTAAGTTTGAGCATGTCTCTGATTTGCCACAGGTGCCCATGTTTTGAGTTAATTAGGTTTGTTAGTTAAACCCCCCCCCCGTGTGACTGCGCACATCGCGCAGTATTATAGTTGGTTTGGTTCGTCAAGGAAGTGTAACGGTATATGCTAAGGTGTAGCATGCTAGCGGTCGTAGCTAGGGGACCAGAGTGTGTATAGTCAGTAGAGACCGCGCTCCCTGTGTTTGTTTATCTGTTTATTTGTTTCTTGTTTATATAATAAAGACTGTGACCTGCACCTGCATCCACCTCCAGCCTCGTTCCGTAACACTAACAGATGCCCACCTACACCACCCTGGGTGCCTATTTCCAGGGAATTGCCCTTAACACTTGAGCACACAAGTTTCACAGGTTTGATTATGGCTGAGTCAGGAATCAGACATAGGCTTAGTAAAAAAATCGAGTAGGCACTCCTACTCACATGGACACAGCAATCATACGTGCACACTCACACCACAGCACACAACATCTCACTATGAACACTGCATTCAGGCAAGAAACCCACCACCACAATGCAGGGAGACACTGATCCTCCGCAGCTGGTTGCCCCAATTCTGAAGGGGAAAAAAGATCAGACACAGAATGAAACACAGACAAACACACATGACTTCTAAAAACACAATACTCCACGTGACATGCACCTCAAACAACCATTAAAAAGAATTGCCCAAGCCACTTCTGCCCATCCGCCCGAGGTGTCACGTCCGGCAATCTGTCAAAACTGGTAACTGGTTTGCTGACTGAATAGAACACAGGAAAATACAAAACAACCCACCAATTATAAAGAAAAACACAAAAACCCTCAAGTAAATCACAATATGAAAGGAAAGATATATATAAAAAAAATTGATTACATATACAAAAGCAAACTGAAGTCAATCAAAAATTAAACAAACAAAGAAAAACATCAAAAGCTGGAGAACTGACTGGTAACATTTAGCTAACCACCTATTGCACGCCCCTTAAAGCTTTGATTCAAGTTAATACACACAGCAATTGGAAATCAGAGGTGAAGGCACCATGTGACAGGCCCAAGCAATTGCACCAGCTGATCCTCTGGGTGTCCAACGCTGGAAATATGAACAGTTAAAGAGAATGCACCAGCACCATGCAACGACACACAAGCAGCAACAGACGAGTTAAGACAGACACGAGAAACAGGAATCCGAGCAGCTGTTTGAAGGAGAACCAAAGCCCACTGTAACATCCCTTGCACATTGGCCCACACCTTAAATATTAAATTCATAACACACAAATAACAAACGTAACCTCATAAGCTACGATATTACCGAATGATCAAGAACGCAACCGTGTGTTACACACATTTCCATGGAGACAGCTGTCACTGAAAGCATTCTGCAAAGCTCCTCAGTCCACCCTTTAATGAAATGAACCCATGTAACCCTGCATGACACAAACAGCCCACAATACAATCACAGCTAGCAGCTCTTACCTCTTGGGCATTCACACACCATGCCATGATCTGCACTTATATAGTGTTTTTTAACCATAGCAGTTCCAAAGCTCTTTACATTGTCCCTCATTCACCCATTCACACACACACACACACACACACTCACACACCAATGGTAGAGTAATGGGGAGCAACAATGGGGAGCAACTCAGGGTTCAGTGTCTTGCCCAAGGACACATCGGCATGTGGAGTCACGTGGGCCAGGAATCGAACCACCAACCCTACGATTAGTGGACAACCGACTCTACCACCTGAGCCACAGCCACCCAATGATGTCAATGATGCTAAGAAGACACACACATGTATATACTACAGCAGCTTTTATACTCCACCAACTGAGAGCATAATTGAAACTCACGCCCCTCTCCTACCAGCTTATGTCAGAAATAGGAAGTTCCGCTACAGTCTACACCTCATTTGTCATTGTTGTCCCGATGGTGAAGCAACATCTAGAGGGTATTACCCCACAAGACTCTAATTCCGTGGCCTAAACAAAGCCATGTCAGCATTAGCCCCACACGTAGGAGAGCCAAGAGTTCTTACATCTCTAGCCCTAACAGCCCGTGGTAAGTAATGTACATTGGAATGTTGACCTGCCCCTACTTGTCCTGTTCAGTATGGGACCACCCCAGATGGGTGACATGGTTCTGGGGAAGAAGGCTTAAACACAGGTAATTGACCTGCCCCTACTATTATTACCACTGACCTCTGCTGTAGATACTCTCTCAAGGTCCTCTGCATGAGATGCAGTGGTGATCACTGCTCCTAACGGGGACATATTTACAGATGTGGCCACTGAAAATGCGTGTCACAGGAAAAGGGATCCTACTATTACATGCAGTATCACGCAGAATCACACGCATGCTGTGGGCACAGGAAATACAATACCAGTAGGGGCAGTCATGTTTCATTTGAATAAACACGGCTTGCAAGTAGATACAATAGTTCTGCCAGGACATATACAGCATATATTCTTTTACCAACCAAACTTTGATGTTTCTTGTACTGAAGCCCATGATCTGCTTGTGCTTGGCCCACAGATCTGTGAACCTCTCTCAGAACTTTTTGCAACAAGAAGCAGAGCACATTAAATGTTGTCAAATCTGAAAAAAAGGAAATAAAAATATAACATATGGTTTACATTAATATATTATGTTTCTCATCAAACCTTATGATAAACCTAATTTAAACCAGTTTCTAATTACAAGAGTGAGAGTGATCGTGTCACATTTCTAGGCTGGTCTGTCTTTTGTGTTGTGTGTAGAGAGATGGTCATCTCTCTGAATTGTACCAGTTCCCTTTCCAGCACTCTTTCTCTCTAGTCTTTCTGACTCCTCTGGGGTGGGGAGTTGGTCATTGGTAATGGGCTCCTGCTGTGCTCTTTTCTTGATCTTGAGGAAGTTTTGTTCAAAGAGCCCATGGATATTTTTTACTACAACTATCTCTGTTGTTTTGTATATGTTTATGCTTATAGTTGTGTCTTCCTCATTTTTTAGCTGGAAACCCCCAGATGCCGTTTCTTTTAGCAGAGAGAAAGTTTTAAATTATGGCCCTGTGCCATGCATGGTGTTTGTTTGTATAAAACAAACAGGTTGCTGGTGCTGCTATCCTTAGGGAGGGCTGCAAATAGAGTCTCTGGATTTTCTGTCAGTCTCTTGTTTTTGTAAACTTTCATTGCAGTTTCATTTGAAATATCTTTTGGGAAGTTCAGTTGGAATGGCACTTTGGGTTTGTTTGGGCCTAGGGTTATGGGCCATTTGCACCTGTGCTTGGGGCTGGATGTGGATAATTCCTGCTATTGTTTTGGCCAAGACGCTGTAACACCTTCCTTTTCACACCTCCAACATGTAGGTCGGCTGGTCGGGTACAGCTGAACCCTTGTAGAGCAACTGTTCAGTGGGGATAAAGACATGGTGGTGGGAATCAGTAATATAAATATAAGCAGGAATTATCTGCTTGAGCTGAATGAATGAAAACCAGAAAACTAAAGCATTTTACTAGTGGGTTAATTAACTCACCCAAATGCATCCTATAAGAGATTAATCAGATTCACACACAACATAAACACAATATTATAACTTGCATCTGTACAAAATTATACAAAAACACAACTATACGCAGAGGTGGGTAGAGTAGCCAAAGAATTACTCAAGTAGAAATAAAACTACTTGTAAAAAAATTACTCAAGTAACAGTAAAAGTAATAATATTAATAATTACTTGAGTAAGAGTAATAAAGTATACAATGAGAAGACTATTCAAGCAGCAAGTTACTAGTTACTTCTTATCTGATTAAAATGAAGCGAAAATCCTGAATTTCAGACTACAAGGAGAACTGTTTGTGGGTGTGTGTCCTGACTCTGTTGACACGCTCGCTTCTTCCCCCTCTCCAGGACTGAGCCCCTAAAAAGGGATGCGTATCAGCTCATAGAGTCCCCATAGAGTAACAAAAGCTGTCATTGGTCTGCTCTCTTCAGAAATAAATCCCTGGTGGTAAGCTTTTCCCTGGTCCAGGAGAGAGAGAACCAGGAATTACCACCCTGACTGTCCATGATGTCTTGGACCCGAGATATTGGCTGGCGGTCGGGATGGTTCTTACTGTTCAGGTCTCTGTAATCTATGCACAACCGTAGGGCGCCATCTTTTTTCCTCACACACACAACAGGTGAAGAATACAACGAGTTTGACTTCCTAACCCAGCCCTGTGCTATTAGGTCATGGAGGTAACCGTTCATCTCCTGGTACAGTGGCCTGGGTACTGACATGTATGTGCGTTTGACTGGTTCTGGGTCTTTAAGAGAGATGGCCATTTGCAATCTTTCAATACAGCAAATATCATTGTTTGATCTTGAGAAGGAATGACACTCTTCTCTGAGCATTTGTCTAACTATCTGTTGCTGTCCTTC
Organism: Ictalurus punctatus; assembly: GCF_001660625.3. Lineage (NCBI taxonomy): Eukaryota > Metazoa > Chordata > Actinopteri > Siluriformes > Ictaluridae > Ictalurus > Ictalurus punctatus. The sequence goes on from NC_030417.2 coordinate 10,284,299, forward strand.
TTTCAAGTAACTTACATATACAGGTGGATCCCACTGTCACTACCATTACATGGGGCCTGGATGCTGGTGTGGTTCACGGTGGCTGGTGTTGAAGCCTTTTCAAAAATCTGGGCAGTTAACACAGTCATTACGGTTTATACTGTGCCAATTACAGTACGCCCTGGCAAAACAATGTTGTGGTTAGTTGGGTTAGAAACAACAACAGTGATGACTGGAAAAACACCTTTCTTGACTCTGACTAGTGTGTCATAGAACTCAAGATCATCTGGCCACTGGGGTTCAGGTCTGGCTGGAACAACATGGTCATGTCATCTTTAAAAGGCTGTGCAGCTACACGATGCTCAGTCTGAATGCTACTGTGTTTTGGTACTGCACCCATCTCTTTCTTTGTTTTCACTGCATACTCATCTACCTATTCCGCACTAACAGCCTGTATGAAAGCTCTCACCTTATTTCTTTTGAGACTTGCGAAAGATTTCTTCACAGTACTGTACTGTTTGCTCTTATCAGTCTTTGTCAAGATGTGCTCGATGACATTAAAACCTATGATGGGATGGGACAGGTGACACCCTTTCATCACAAGTATTGGAATCAACAGTTCATCGGCTTGGTTAGTTTCTGAGGCGAGCTGGAAGGTTGTCTCAATCCATCCCAGGTAAGGCATTTCAGTTCCATTTGTTGTAGTCAATGTGAGATCAGGTGAGTCCAGGATTTCTGAAACATTTCTCAGTCTGAAGCTCGGTAAGTATTCCTCTTTCCATTTGACATCAATGACTGACACCTGGGACCCTGAATGCCATAAAGCTTGGAGTTGGTGACCATTCAGATAGCATTCAACAACACACTGTCTCCCAACTAGTGAGGTGATTTTGTGCAGGTTGCCAACTGGAGCTAGGGGTGGTAAGTAGTGTGCATTTTTGTATTTGCAGGGAGACTTTCCATTGCCCTTGTCAGTTATCAGGTGAGTGGATTTCTTTTTATGTTCAGTCCAATGTTGTTGTTGACATGCTCTGGAACAATACAGTGTCTCTTTACAGGATGAACATTGCTTCAGCTCCTTTGGTGAATCTTTCTTGCCACAATTTTCACAGTTCTGGGACGTTCCACTGGCTATGGTTAACACTCGTCCCTCAGTGGTAACCCTCTCTCGTTTAAAGGAGCCTCTCTTGATGGTCTAACTCCTCTGATTTTGTACCCCGCTTGGAAATATTCTCCACTCCCACATCGGTAGCAGTGCATACAACGTTCATTGGATCTGGTCTGCTGGCAGATAAAGCACCTCCTTCGGACATGAGCAGAGTAGTTAGTGTACAGGTGAGGGGCATACTGGGGCTATGTTGGGGCCGGGCTTGGGACTGGCTCTGGCTGCTATAATACTGCTGGTTGGAAACTGGCTGGGGGTCTCTGCTTGACATCCTCACTGAAGGTGACCCATAGGACTGGGGCTGAAACATAGGCTGTTGTAGTGTGTCCTTAATCTGAGCTATTTCTGCACTAAGACCCTTAAGAGAAGCAACACCTGTCTTAAGTTATGCTAAATCTGTCATCAAGTCAGGTGGTACCTTAGCTCTAGCTTCTTTCATGGAGCACTTTGTAGGTGGTGGATCCTCTGACTGGACCACACTTACACTTGTAGCTATCTGTGGGGTGCTATACCTCTTTTTATTTCTTCGTTCTGCCTCATTTGCAAAGACGATGTTTAACCTCTCTAACAAAGGCTCATCTGAGGTTTCAGTGTCTAGCAGAAGGGGCTGCATGTCTATCCTGATACTGTCATTCTGGAAACCAGTAAGCACTGTGTGTAGACTCATACGCTGGACTAGAGCTGGGTCATACTTAAGCTGTGATTCTGACTCTTGGGATGCAAATAATACTTTCTGTCTTAGATCTAAGACCCGCATTACAAAGCTTTGGAGTGTCTCCTTGCTATGCTGTGCTTCTGAAGCTAGCTGTTTGTAGAGTTCGGTGGCACTCTTTTCCAGGAAGTGGGAACACAGAATGCACCTCAGTGCGGGAAGAGTCAGGTGAGGTCTTCCCTCAAAGCAGCTGCATAGCTGCAAGCCTGGAGAAATAGCTCTCATCACAGCATCCATAATCTCTATTTCAGGATAACCTCTGTTTAGTCCATTCTCAATCTGATGAGCAAGGCTGGAAAATGACAGTTTATCTCTCTGGCCAGGTTCGCCTATTTGTCCAGAAATTTTGAAATCTTTGCCCCAGCGTGGGCTTGGCTGCTGCTGGGCATTGGCTGAAGATAAGGTGTTTACTGGAGCGCCTGCAGTAGCTAGGTGCACAGAACCATTAACAGCAGCATTGACTGTAGTAGTCTGCATGACTCCAATTTTTTTCTGTTCACTTGCAATACTCAGTTCATCCATTTCTTTCTGTGTCACTGTCTCCTGAATGTCATGTTCAGTGTGTGCCCTTTCACTATATACCCACTCGAATTATCATTGTATTAACACATTAAAATGGAACAACAAAGAAAAATAAACACTCAACTCTTTTTTAAACATTTAACTATTTAACTTGTCACACACACACACACACACTCATATATTCACAGAATGGCTAAGAAGCACTAAATACCATAAATAAACTTAGAATTAGAGAAGAACATTAAGCAGTAATAAAAATATATCTCACCCATAATGAAGAAGTGATAAAAATATCCAAAGGACAACAGGCGATGAGATGCGCACAGCTCGATTACCGGAAGTGGGAATGGCAGTAAAGGCCTTGGAAAATATTTAAAATACCCAAAAGGAAAACATGAAGATAAGGGGATATCCAATGGCTGAAAATGTGTTTTAAGTTGATTTCAGAACGAGAAAAGCTTGTTCTAATGGTATTTTAAAATCCAATAAGTAGTTTATAAGGGGAATCAGAAAAAGACATTAATAAAGCATATTGGGATTCCAAAGGAATGAGATAATTGGGCGTAACCTAAAGATAAGACTGTATAAATAGGGCATTGAATCTGTGCTTAGATTCAGATCACTTTTGGGATGTCTCACGAGGGGATCTCATGTTGTTTTTTGAACAATAAACTGGATTTTTGCTTCTCACGTCTATCTTGTTTGTGGCATCATTTTGATCAGTATATTGAGGATTATTGTACTGACTAACTAAGGGAAATTCAGCAACCTAGTCATTTTAGATACAACATTTTGGCAAGCCAGCCAGGAGAGGTTACGGCTGGCAAATTGATCCCATCCGGTGGGACTTCACCACTCCGTGGACAGCAGATACTGGCCATATAAGAAAAAAGGTAAGCAGACACCTGTTTTATTCAAAGCTCTGCTGTAGTGAACCTGCTGTCTGGGAGCGAGAGGCCCCAGGGAGGGGAGAGAGGAGCTGTTCCCCTGTGCACTAGCCTAGAGGTACCTCAAAGATAAATAATTGGATAAAATAACTGAAACCTCTGGCAGAGCAGTGGATGGGAGTAGTAAAATAAGTTAAGTTTGTTCCTCTGGTAAAAAAGAACCAGATGATTATGTGAATGTTTCTAATGTGTGCTTCTGTGGTATATGTGTATGAACTATGACAAGGTTCAGTTGTAATGAATAAGTGAATAAGAAATTCCTGTAATACTGCTGTTGAGACGAGGGTTTGGAGCCCCCTCAACAGGGCTGCTTGGAGACCGGAAGTGTGAGGCCTCACTCCCTTTAATAGCACTGCCAAGGTAAGGCAGGGCTGCTTGGTGAGGGACAATATCCTGGGCCCAGGTCTGAGTATCTGCTGAAAAGGGGTAAGAACAATAAGAACCAACCCTTTTTTGTGAAAGCAGACCCAGTGGAGATGAATGCGTGAGTAAATAAATAAATAGATACCTAACAGAATGGATATAATATTGGGATATTGGGCAAATTGTGATGATATGAAAATATATTAGATAGTAGTAGGAACATGAGGTGCAACTGGAAAGTAATGTGTAAAAAGGTGTGGTCATTCTTTTGGAAGGTTATGTGGATGGTTACGATTCCTTGGTGGAGACAAACGCAGACTGGCAAACTGGAGTACGTGGGGCAGACGACAGATGGACCACAGAACGAAATCAAGGTAGATAATCGGGCAAACGACTTATAGGTGTAGGCAGAGACGTAGTCAAAAGACAAGCGAATATCGAAACCAGATAAACGGATACGAATCTAAGGCTTGGTGCACGAACAAAGACGAGGTTGCTGAGCGTTTACTTCACAAGAAGCTAACGTTAACGAGGCCCTTTTATAACTTCTGATGTAGCGCAGGTGTTCATAATCAGAACTCCGGCGAACTCGAGCGCTGGCATGTTTGGGAAGTGTAGTCCTCGCCCGCCATGTCCATGGACGGCACTACATGCTGGGAACTGCAGCCACGAGTTCGCCATGGCATAACATGGATAATTAGTGAATATTGTTGAGCCCCTAGGAAACAACGCAGAGCTGAGAGGCAGAAGGGAGGAGAGACCTACCATACCTCTATGCACCTGAAAAAAGAAAAACAGATAAAGAGCACTAGAATCATAAAAAAAAAAACAGACAAAAAGTGAAAAAGGTAAGGGGAGTAAATATTTATAATCACAAACACCAGTCATATGAGCATTGAAGAAGGCTTAGAGGAAATTCACATTATAGTCAGTTCAGACAACTCTGTAGTGTAATTATTATTGCTATTGCTAGGAGTTAATCGGTTAGCAATCACTCTATCGGCAGACAGGATGTGGGTCACGAGGTACAGCCTCCGGAAAATACCTAATTGATGTATTTTGGTGATAAGCCACATCATAAGTAACCTAGGAGTAACTAGGGAGTAGGCATGATTCATATAGTATGGAGTCTCCAATAGAGATAATAATAAGAAAACATAAAAAAGATGAAAAGTATATAAGGCATTGTTGCAAGAAATGGCATGACAGGACAGCTGGAGAGTTGCAATGGCCAACAGAGGTGACATTTGATGAACGGATGTGCCAAAAGATGAAGCAGAGGTTAGCTTGTTGGAATGAAAAGAAAAAGAGAGACAAAGCCAAGGCCAGGCTAGAGAAAAAGGAGGAAATAGTGGGGTGGTTTGAGCTAGAAGGAAGGACAGATAGGAAAAGGAAAGAACAAGCAAGGAAAGAGCAGGAGAAGAAACAGCAGGAGGATGCTAAAGAGATGGAAGTCAAGGAACACAAAGCGAAACTGAAGGAAACTGAGGGCAAGAGTGAAAAGTCAGAAAAGGATAGGGAAAAAGGGACGGCACCACCATACGGGATGCAGGGACTCAGCAGCCCACCGCCATACAACATGCAGTACACTCCACAACCACCTCCACACATGGTGGGAATATACCCATCACTGACACAAGGTGACATACCAAACATCGAAAGATGGGAACCTCCTAGGATGAAATTGCATGGAACATTTGATGGGATGTGCAGGCCACTGGACTAAGAGGAAGCTAGGTGTGACAATGTCTACGTCTCACGGAGACACAAAAGCACGCTGTCTGTTCTGTACCCCGTATGAACACAAGCACTGAGGACAAAGAGATGCAAGAATACTGGGAAGAGGCACATCGGTTCCAACATACTAGCACCCCCATATGGGAAACAACCAACAGGGTGGCTCTCCCAGATTGCATATGCCAAGAAGAGGATGGGGAGCTACAAAGACAGGAAGAAAACAGAAAAAGGAAAAAGACACACAAAGGAGAAGTGACTGTAGATCCCCCTCCTAAAGTAAGCGAAGGGTTGAAAGATGCGGCAAATGGACAACAAGAACCACAAAGGCAGATCGTATTTGTAAGAACTAATGATGCAGACACACAAACAGAACAACTGGACTCACAAGCCAACAAAGGCCAGATTGTTCACATGGAAGGGGACGTGACGATAATTGCAATGAGAAACGAGGAAGGGGAATGGTTGAAGATAAGACTAGGGAATCTGGAGGGTTTGGTACAGAAAAAATGAAGAGAATTCCACCAAATGAGAGAATTGGCCATAAGTGCATGCGAGGCCGCTGCGGAAATCCGCAATGTAGGTCATGTACAATTGGACAGTATGGATTTAATAGAGGAAATCAAACAACATACGGATACGAAACAGATACAACAGATACAGAAACGTTGTGCGGACTAGAAGGGACGGAGACCTCAGTGGAAGAGGAAGATTAAATAGAGGAAAGAGGGGAAGCTGAGATGGGCTTTACTAATGTAAATGCCCAACACAATGAGAGAGGTGGCTCTGGCCAATATGAGAGGATGGCATTACGTGACCGAAATTCACTCCAAGCTCCAAATTGATTTACAAATGAGGGCACTAGCAAGAGATCTGCTACAAGAACCATGCAGAAAGAGAAAAAGAATGGGAACCCTGCCACCTTTTACCCATTGATGATGAAGGGCAAGACAGTGCAATAGGTACCGTGGACCTTTATGGACTTAACAGGATTGGTACAGAAGCTTCCAAATCTGTGCGATGGAGGTCAAAGGTGGATAACCAAGCTTGAGGAGAAAACAACAGGACAACTAAAAGCCATATTGTGCCAGACTGTGGGCAAAGGTCAAACCGAAGAAATAATGGAGATGGCCGACTTGAAGAAAGAGATGGATGACCCTAGGTGTGATCCAATGCCGTTTGGCCTGAGGCGGAATATTGTATGGGGAGCAATACGAAAAATGTACCCCACAAAGTTAGATCCAGGACAGCTAGAAACTATCAAACTGAGAGGAAGAAAATATAATGAAATTTGTGCAAAAGTTCAGGACAAATGGAGAGACGAGACAGGAGGCAAATGGGACGAGTCCTCTGCCAGTGCAGAACTCTTCAGGATGATGCTAAAGAAGACCCTACCTGAGGATGTGCAACAAAAATTAGAAGGCATAGTGGGACTGAATACAATGGAATGGAACTCATTCATAGCACATGTAACACATCATGTAGATCAGTACATGTATGCAGGAAGGCCTCAAGCTCCCCAGAATTACAGATTTCAAGGACTGATCCCTCAGAACGAGGGCCGAGGCAGAGGGTTCTTTCGTGAAGATCCAATGCAAGGACCCACCAGACAGAACATGTCTGCTGAAGGATGATGGACATGTGGAGACCCAAGTCACCTCAAGAGAAATTGTCCACAGGCAATGGCCAGGTACACATGGGGAGATCATGTGGATAGGGCAGAGAGGAGAGGTCAGACCCTAGGGCCACAAGCCATGAGACTGGGACGAGGGAACCAATGGATGGAGCAACAATGGCAGCCCCCAGTGCCTCCTGGAGGGTCAATGTTAGGCCCTAATGGAGGGCCAAACCCACACCAGAGTTGAAGAGGCCCAGAGAAGTCAGAGGGGGAGCTGATGCAGTACGTCACCACACTGTACCCGGAACAAGAACCAACGGTCCCGGTGTCAGTCGGGAAGGGATTAAAGGTATCCTTCTATGATTCATATAGGGGCTACTTATTCAAGCATCGGGAAAGAAGGCTCACAGCTCCCCCTCACCCGTAAAGTGATTCATACTATGGGCTTCTCATGAAAAATACAGACTTTACGCTTTACAGAGCCTCAGGAACTTACATTTGATGGTGTTACTATACAGACACCCTTGCTATATTCTCCAGGGGCACCAGTGAACTTACTAGGCTGAGATGCCCTGTGTAAACTAGGGGCAAAGATACAATGTGACCCGACTGGGCCGTGGGTTACCTTTCCGATGCCCATAGCTACACAGTACTTGCTCCTCCAAGAACAAGGCATGACTCCACCAGTTACTGACAAAGTGTACTGGTTGGAAGTGGAGGACATGGAGAAATCGGAATTATGGGAAAAGTTTGAAGAATGGAAACTCTCGCTGAAGTATATGTGCCCGGACTGCCATGAAACACAAACTCCGTTACACTGTACAATCAATTATGACAAGGGAGGACAGAATGAGGAGTTTGCCCAGTTGTGGGAAGAACTTGAAGAAGGATGTAAAGTAGCAGTAAAGACTTTGGATGTAATAACTGGGCCCCAAGGGATAGCAGCCATGGTACAACTGTCAGAAAGACTGAAAAATTGGTACCAGGTGGAGGATGCAGTCCCACATGTCTCTCTTATGGTTGCAAATAAGTTTGAACCTAAAGATGTAGGACCAATGGTTAAGCAGGCTAGGGAAGTGAGGGAATGGAAACCAACTGAGAACCCATACTTACACAGGTCACCTGATGGGCAGTTCATGCGAAACTCTGTAACAGCAATAGACCCAATGGTAGCAACATGCGTCATGATTCATAAGGTAGCTGCAGGGCAAAAGCAGATGCTAATGGTAGAGGAAGGAAAAGATCCAGATGAGGAAGAACTGCTAAGAAAAGTGCCAGATAAGTTATGGACAAAGCACCCAACAGATGTAAGGTTAGTTGAATCAGGCGGGCTAGCAAAGATAAAAGTCAAAGGGAACATTCGCCTTTCATATCAAAGACAATATCCATTGTCCTCACAAGCCAGGGAAGGTATAAGACCAACCATACAAGGGCTAATTGAAGCAGGTGTATTGATTCTCACCAGGAGCCCTTGCAACAGTCCAATCTTTCCTGTCAAGAAGCCCGATTCAGATAAATGGAGGTTGGTGCATGATTTGAGAGCTATAAATCAAATAAATCAAATGCCAATTCTTCCAGACCCACACACGTTGTTATCAAACATACCTAAGGGAACAAAGTGGTATACGGTAATTGATCTGTGCTCTGCATTTTTTAGTGTACCTCTCTACTCAGATTCACAGCATCTATTTGCATTCACTTATGCTGGACAACAATACACATGCATGAGACTTCCCAGGGATACTGTGAAACCCCCTCTATATTCAACCAGGCTCTAGCTCGTGACCTTGATACTCTGAATTGTCAAAGTACCCTGTTGCAGTACATGGATGACCTTTTACTCTGTGGCCCCACCAAAGAACAATGTCAGGAAGACTCGGTAAAGGTGTTAACTATGCTAGCTGAAAACGGCCACAAAGTGAGTAGAGAAAATCTCCAGTTTTGTAAACCTAAAGTAGAGTACTTGGGATGTGTCCTAGAAGGGGCAAGCCACAAAATTTCACCTAAGCACGTGGAAGCCATTAGGAAAGCACCCCAACCGCAAACCGTACGACAAATGTTAGCATTCTTAGGAATGGCGGGTTTTAGCTGACCATGGGTCTGTGACTTTGCACTAATAGTTCAACCTCTCCATGATTTAATCAAAAGCGCAGACCAAACACAGCCAAATGCTCCTCTTACCTGGACCCCTGGGGCATTAGCTGCATTTGAATCACTCAAAGCCACATTTACGTCAGCACCTGCATTGGCAAACCCTGATTATGGTAAACCCTCTCACTTGTATATTTCAGAAAAAAAATGGGGCTTTGCATCTGCTGTATTGACACAACAGCAACAAGGTGTAGGTAAACAACCTATAGCGTACTACAGTACCGCATTGGATAACGTTGAGAAGGGAATGCCACCGTGTTATCATGCCTTGCATACCAAAAGGCATCCTCCATACGATGGGGCATCCTGTCACGCTGTACACAACACATGCATTGCATGTATTATTGACCAGTCAGTCTTTCGTCATTACCAACTCGTGATGCACAGGATATAATGTCATTCTGTCGGCCCCAGAGTTCACCACAGAAAGGTGTAACACAGTTAACCTCACTGACAAAATGGTTACTCCACAAGACGGGTTGCCCCATGAATGTGTGTCTGAATCAGAAAAATTCCTAAAAGCGCATGCCAACTTAGAGAATCAGCCCTTGTCAAACACACAACATGTGTTCTTTGTAGATGGGTCATGTTTTCGAGCTGATACAGGGAATAAAGCTGGATTTGCTGTCGTAAAGGCTAGGGTGGATCCTCTTCCATTTAAAACAGTAATGGAGGTCTCTTTATCCCAACCCTGCTCAGCACAATTGGCAGAAATAAGGGCTCTGACTGCTGCATGTGAACTAGGAAGTGGTAAAAGCTGTACAATTTATACTGATTCAGCATATGCATATGGAGTATGTCATGTATTTGGGCCTATATGGGCACAGAGAGTATTTCAGATGGCAGATGGGTCCACAATTACTCATGGAGCACCTATATCAGACTTGTTGTATGCTATGACCTTGCCAGCCAAACTAGCATTCAAAATCCCATTTTGAAATGTCAGTCTCACAAGACTGATGATACTTTTGTTACTTGGGGTAACACAGCAGCAGATGAGGCAGCAACGAAACTTTCCTAAAGCTTTAGGAACATCACCAATGATGGCCTTGTTAAACCCAGGGGAGGAAGAGGTCCGACACCCGCAAGAGGATAATGTGGAACAAATCGTGGAAATACAAAAAGAGGCCAGTGAGGCAGAAATAGCTAAATGGATAGCTAGAGGAGCAAAGAAAGAATGAGGCACAGGGCTGTGGCGGAGTGTGGAAGGCTTGTGTGTGGCCCCACTGAGTTCAATTCAATTCAATTCAATTTTATTTGTATAGCGCTTTTTACAATAGACATTGTCTCAAAGCAGCTTTACAGAAATATCAACATGGTATACAGATATTAAAGGTGTGAATTTATCCCAACTGAGCAAGCCACTGAGTGGCGATGGTGGCAAGGAAAAACTCCCTAAGATGTTTTAAGAGGAAGAAACCTTGAGAGGAACCCGACTCAGAAGGGAACCCATCCTCATCTGGGTAACAACAGTTAGTGTGAAAAAGTTTATTATGGATTTATCTGAAGTCTGTATGGCCTTAGGAGCAGCCGTAGTCCCAGCAGTCTGGAATTAGAGAAGATTTGAGCTCCATCCAGAGGCAGAAAGGATCTGGATCTCTAGTATCTCCATAAATTCGTGTGGGGCTCGGCGAAAGGAGAGAGGGAGAAAAAAGATTATTATGACTGCGAAGTAGTAGAACAGAATCTAGTCAGGGTAGGCTTGAGTAAACAAATACGTTTTAAGCCTAGACTTAAACACTGAGACTGTGTTTGAGTCCCGAACACTAATTGGAAACTGTTCCATAACTGTGGGGCTCTATAAGAGAAAGCTCTTCCCCCTGCTGTAGCCTTCACTATTCGAGGTACCGTCAAATAGCCTGCATCTTTTGATCTAAGTAGGCGTGGCGGATCATATAAAACCAAAAGATCGCTTAGATATTGTGGCGCGAGACCATTTAGTGCTTTATAGGTTAATAAAAGTATTTTATAGTTAATGCGAGATTTTACTGGGAGCCAATGCAGTATTGATAATATCGGTGTGATATGGTCGTATCTTCTAGTTCTAGTTAGGACTCTAGCGGCTGCATTCTGGACTAACTGGAGCTTATTTATATTCCTACTGGAACATCCAGACAGTAAGGCATTACAGTAATCTAATCTAGAGGTGACGAATGCATGAACTAGTATTTCCGCATCATGTAGTGACAATATGTTTCTTATTTTAGAAATATTTCTGAGATGAAAGAAAGCTATCCTAGTAATATTATCTACATGAGCATCAAATGATAGGCTGGAGTCAATAATCACTCCAAGGTCTTTAATTGCTGTACATGATGAAACAGAAAGACCATCCAGAGTAACCATGTGATCAGAAAGATTTCTTCTAGCTACACGTGGGCCTAATAAAAGTATTTCTGTTTTATCAGACTTAAGTAGAAGGAAGTTAGTTAACATCCAATGTCTAATGTCCTTTACACAATCCTCAACTTTTCTAAGCTTCTGTCTGTCCTCTGGCTTCGCTGAAACATACAACTGTGTATCATCAGCATAACAGTGGAAGCTAATTCCATGTTTACGAATAATTTGACCTAGGGGTAGCATATATAAAGTAAAGAGCAGTGGGCCTAAAACAGAACCCTGTGGAATTCCAAAAGTAACCTCAGTACGCATGGAGAAATCACCATTTACATCTACGAACTGATAACGATCGGTCAGATAAGACTTGAGCCAGGAGAGGACTGTTCCCTTAATACCAACAACATTTTCTAATCTATCAAGGAGAATAGTGTGATCTATAGTATCAAAAGCTGCACTAAGGTTGAGTAACACAAGCAGCGAGACACAACCCTGATCGTAGGTCAGTAGAAGGTCATTTACTACTTTAACTAACGCTGTTTCTGTGCTATGATGAGGTCTAAATCCTGACTGATACATTTCATGAATGTTATTCCTATCTAAGTACGAGCATAACTGCTTTGCTACAACCTTTTCTAAAATCTTAGAGAGGAAGGGGAGATTTGATATTGGTCTATAGCTGGACAATTGAGACGGGTCAAGATCAGGTTTTTTAATCAAGGGTTTAATAACTGCTAATTTAAGTGATTTAGGTACATAGCCAGTGCTTAGGGAAGAATTGATTATATTTAAAAGTGGTTCAATTACTCCTGGACAAATCTGCTTAAACAAACATGTAGGTACGGGATCTAGTATGCAAGTTGATGAATTGGCTGAAGAGATTAATGTAACTAGTTCAGTCTCTCTAAGCGGAGCAAAACACTCTAAACATTGATCTGATATTGCTACATTGTCATGTAATGGGTTTGTTACAGTACTGTCTGGTTTTAATTTAATGGCCTGTATTTCACGTCTAATATTTTCAACCTTATCAATGAAAAATTTCATGAAATCTTCACTGCTATGTAATGATTGAGTGTTTCTCTCTGTAGTGGTTTTATTCCTAGTTAATTTTGTTACTGTGTTGAAAATGAATCTAGAATTCTTTTTGTTGTCTCCTATTAAGGTGGAGAAATAGATTTTTCTAGCATCGCCAAGAGATTTCCTATATTTCAGTAGGCTCTCCTTCCATGCTGTTTGAAATATCACCAGTTTGGTTTGACGCCATTTACGTTCTAATTGTCGAGTTGTCTGTTTTAAGGTTCGCGTTTAATCGTTATACCAGGGTGCTAATTTTTTTTTTCTCTAATTATTTTCCTTTTGAGTGGAGCCACTCTATTTAGCGTGTAGCAGAGTGTTGACTCCAAGCTTTCAGTCGCCTGATCGAGTTCTATGGGATCAGATGGTGATCCAAATCTAATTGATGTTTCTGCAAGGTTATTTATGAAGCTCAGTGCAGTAGCTGATGTGTAGGTACGTTTTACGTGGTAGCAAGGCGAGGTGGAAATATTATGATCAATACGTATTATGAACGAGATAAGATAATGGTCTGAGACAACTTCAGACTGCGGAAAAATGATAATATTTTCTATACTTAGTCCGTATGTTAGTATGAGGTCAAGAGTGTGACCACCATTATGAGTAGGCCCGATTACATTCTGATTAATCCCTACTGCATCTAAGATGGACACAACCGCTAATCTTAGAGGGTCTTCCAGGTTATCAAAATGAATATTAAAGTCTCAGACGATTAATGCTTTATCTACAGACACAACCAGGTTTGATACAAAGTCTGCAAATTCACTAAGAAATTCAGTATATGGCCCTGGGGGTCTGTAAATAATAATTAGAGGAATTGACTTATTTTTTGTGGCTTCATAACTTATACTGGTATAAAGAATTTCAAAAGAATTAAACTTATGCTTAGGTTTTTGTGTGACGACTAGATTTTTACTATGGATGAGACCAACACCTCCTCCTCTACCAGTTGAACGAGGCTGATGTACATAACTGTATCCAGGAGGACTGGCTTCATTTAATGCTATGTACTCGTTTGGTTTAATCCAAGTTTCTGTTAAACACATTAAATTACATTCCTGATCAGTAATGATGTCGTTAACAATATGAGCCTTAGACGCAAGAGATCTAATGTTTAATAGTCCTAGTCTCAGATCAAAAGTGCTGGCTGTGCATTCAATATGATTTAATTTTATGTTAATTAGGTTACGAAGATAGACTTTCCGAGATTTTCTATATATTTGTATAGCTCGGGGAACAGACACAGTCTCTATAGTATGTATTACCGGTGCCGGATTTTTAATTGAACATTGATTATACTGAATGTTGTTGTTATTGGAAGATGTACTTAGGCTAGGCAGTCACTTGGAGTGTAGCGCCTTGGAGATGTTGTCTGACAGCAGTTCCCCTCCAAGGCTGCTGGGGTGCAGGCAATCAGGACGAAACAACCTAGGACGCTCCCAGAACAGATTCCAGTTATTGACAAACACCAGATTCTGCTCATTACACCAAGAGACTAACCAATCATTTAATGCTAGAAGTCTACTGAACTTTTCTGCTCCACGTCTGTATGTGGGAAGAGGTCCAGAGACGATGATCTTCGCGGTGGGTGATCTGCCTCGTACCGTCTCGATCAGGCTGGAGAAGTCCCTCTTCAGAACCTCCGTCTGCCGCAGCCTGGTGTCGTTCGTCCCCGCGTGCAGCACAACCGCTCCAATACGCTTGTCCTTCTTCAGGATCCCGGATACCTGCGCAGCGACATCAAGGACACAAGCACCAGAAAAACAGTGTGTGCGCACCTTACCTTTAGATGAGGCTACACGGACGTTCCGCACAATGGAGTCCCCGACGATCACAGCGTTGGGTCTGGTCTGACGGAGAGGGGCGAAGCGGTTCCTGGTTGGAATCTCGAACACCGAAGGTGGAGAGGGTCCAGCCCGTGCCTTCCACCGCTGGTTCACCCAAGGCCCGAGGTGTGTTGGCGCTGGCGTGACGGAGACCACGGCTGGGATAGTCCTAGGTGCACGGTCCCTGCACAGAGAAACACACGGCGTAGAGGGGCTGGGAGTGGAAATACCACGCTGTGTGCTTACCTTGGATATGTGGGCAGAGGCACAAGATGTTTCCAGCGCAGTTTGTCGCTCCAGCAGCTGGGCCTGCTTGTCGAGTAGGCCGCAGATCTGCTTCTCCACATCCTCCAGTTCCAGCCGCACCATGTGAAGCTCGAGCGAGTCCTCATCTGCACTCAAAACAGGAGAGACAGCAGACATATTTGTTTTTTAAACAGAACAGCGGTAAATGAGAAATGTGAAACGTAAACAAGGCTAGCGGTAGGTGATGCTAGCGGGCTACGGGCTACCAACTAGTCGCAAGCTAGTCGCGGATGTTTGTAAAAAAAAAAACAGATCAAATTTAGCGACAGCGCAACGTTACGATTGTTTTATCTAAAGTAGTGACAGTTATATTTGTATAACGTAAGGTAAATAATTTTAAAGTATAGAGATTAGAAGAAATTAATGTAATAGTGTTAGCTCGAAGGGTGCTGCTTCCTCAGTGACACTTCAGGTTGCCAGATACTCTCAGATCAATAGTGTAGAGTATGAGTCTCTTACCGCTGCTCATAAAAGATGCACATGGGGTGGATCATGCTAATAGAGGAGAAACCTTGAGGAAAATCAGGGAGGTTTGGTGGTCCCCCTACTTAGCTAGCATGATTAATAAGGCACTAAATCAATGTGAGACATGCATAAAACACAATGTCCACAAGAGCGTCACAGACTCTACAGGGCACTTTCCAAAACTAAAGGGCTCGTTCAGGCACATAATAATGGACTTTGTGGATATGGGCAGTGACAATCGGAAGGAGGGTAAGAGATACATATTGGTGGTGGAAGACCGCTTCACTTGTTGGGTAGAGGCAGTTGCAACAGCCAATCAGGAGGCATTAACAGTGGCTAAGTTTCTGTGTAGGGAAGTTATTCCACGGTTTGGAGTTCCGGATTTCATCAGCTCAGACAATGCTCCGCATTTTTTTAATCAGGCTATAAAGGCTGTAGCCAAGGCTTTGTGTATGGAGCATAAGCTAGGGTGTGTGTACCATCCACAGTCACAGGGAATGGTGGAAAGGGCTAATGGAATAATAAAAAATGAGGTTACAAAGATCTGTGAAAGCTCATGGCTTACTTGTGTTCAAGCCTTGCCACTAGCCCTAATGAAAATACGGCCCAAGACTAACCGTACTACTCATCTAACCCCACATGAGATGTTTACGGGCTGCCCTATGCCTATGGCGTTTACTCGGGGTCCCTACAAGGGCCGACATCTTGAACAACTAGAGGGCGAAATGCAGGAATTTGTGCACCACCTAACCCAAAACCACAGTCATTTGTATTCGCAGGTGCACTTGTGGACCCAGGGGACTACGTGTACATATGCACATTCAAAAGGAAGCACTTCAACGACCCTCGAAGGGAAGAACCATTCAAGGTGGTTGCAGCAATCCCAACTGCAGTAAAAGTTGAAGGTAAGGAGCACTGGTACACACCTCAACACTGCAGCTGTGGGGCGGGAAAAGGCTGACTTTTGCACCCTACTGAGGACTGGGAAGATAGGCTCTAGCATCCTAATCAAGGAGGGAAAGGTAGACTCCTGCATCCCACCGGAGAAGCAGACGACACACAATCAGTAGATAATCAAGAAGACCTAGACTTCACAAGCGACAGCTATCCAGATGACCCCCAGGCGGGTCCAGCCCATAGAACACGTGGACAAGTTAAGAGGAGGGGATAGCGCAGAGCACACCGACAGGCAGCAAGTGACAGCGACACTCCTACAAGTGCACCAGGTGATAGCACTCCAGGGCACGAACCATTGATGATTCCAGGTGAGACTCATGGGTAGAACCAGATGTGGCTGACATACCACCTGAGGAAGTCCCTGCACCTCCAGCCCCTATTCCAGACCCAGATCAGGTTCCTGAAGCCCCTTTCATACTTGAGGACGAGACAGGGGAGAGAGTGGTGCAGTTGTTAGACAACGACCATCACCCGTACGAACAGCCAGTGGGGACTCGATATCCTTATATCCCCTTATACCCCCATGCTTATCCCCAGCAACCCAACAGCACCTGAACACAGTTCCTGTACTAGATATAAACCAGCATATTCTACAGCTCCTTTCACCTGAATTCGCAGTTCCGTTTCTGCAGGTAGCTCATGCAGTTGGACCAGATGTTATTCCCTAAGCTGGCCCCGAGGCCATACCCCCTGATGTGGCTGAACCGCACCAGCCATCACATTAAAATCAGGGTGCTTCTTGCAGCCATCGTTGTAATAAGGGCTGTCGGAATGACCACACTTATTATTATCATTTTAGGTGGCACTAAGGTCTAGAAAATGGTACCCATGACTGAAACGTCATTGCACCACACTACCATCGGAACAATAGCACAATCTTTCATTTGCGGGTGCCTAAAACTGGGCAGGCTAACGCTGTAATCCCTCACAGACCATGCAAACTCACTAATGGCTTGCCCATACCGACAAACTGGTGTTAGAGCGGACACCAACTATACCGTCCATTACAAAATGTGAAGCATGCAGCACTCCTTGTTAAGAAGTACAAACTGGCAGTCACCTGGGACTGATTTTCTGCATCAGAGAGCAGGCATTCTACATTCTGTCCAATTGGTCACACAAGTAAGTCCATTAAAGATCACTGGTCACCAAAAGTTGTTTCTTTGCTCAGCGGGCACCTTCAGAGTCATAAATATTACCAAGGCAAATTGGATTACTCGCATTAGGGGACTGAAAACAATATCTCACCTCCACTTTTCCTTTTGTTGTAACCAGACAGCATGCAGTGATGAACCCCAAACCGTTGTAGTCGGGAGGACCGCTGCCACCCAAATGGTAAAGCTGCAGAGATATAGCTTTTATAAGGAGGCTACCCGCCCTCGCAGCAATTTGTATTTGAATTGGATGTTTCATACAGCTCGCATAGCGTAGTTCTCGACCCCCTCTCATGCGACCTTTGGGAAATTTGGATGAATGTTTGGTAGAACCTTACAATGAACATTAATTGTGTCCTACTGTCTGCCTGTTGGGGGCAGCTTCCTTCAGCTATGGCCCAGCTTAGATGCACAACATGAGCCAGAGCTGTGACTTCCACCCAGTGAGTACCCCTCTTGATGCTTCTATTCCAGTATACGCTTGCTTCCCATCCACCAATAAAAAAAATCAAGGCCTTGATTTTGTAGGCAACATATCTAGTGACTGTACTCACAAGCCAGCCCCCGTGCCTAAGGTGTCCACCTGTGCCCATTGTGATAACAACACAGATTCCGATTATACATGTACAGACTCATCGATGGTTCGTATACAGTTGCCGGATTTAGTAGATGGCACTCTGCCCTTGGCGGACATTTTTTGGTATTGTGGTGGAGACCAGGTACGCCAGACCCTCCCTATGGATTGGATGGGGTGCTGCAGCCCAGTACGACTGGAAGGTAAGACTCGTGTGCTCCAGTTGACTAACGACACATATAACAACATTACTGTGCTTTCACACCCAAGAAGGGACGTTGCACACGTATCTTCGTGGACAGATTATGTGCAAGATGTTGATGATATACAGTACTCTGATTGGGCTCCAGACCCAAGTGTATCTCTTGACTTTGGTGGAACACCTGTGGTTATCCCAAATCAATATAAGGTCATTGAATCCGTGGGTGGTGGATTTGCTGCTGTGCTACTACCCAGCATCCAAGTAATCCATAACACAGCATGGATTAACTACATCTGGTACAATCAACAGCGGTTCATTAACTATTCGCTCGATGCTTTGGGTCTGGTCCATGAATAACTGCATGCTACTTCTATTATGCCTGCTCAGAACTGCTTTGCTATTTGCTCCAGCAGTTTCTCTGCTGATTGGGCATCCACGTTGACCTGCCTTGACGTTGTCATTTCTATAGCTTTGTGTATGATAGGCCTCATTACATGCTGTGTTATCCCCCTTGGCAAGCGCCTTATACTAGTTGCTGTTAATAATGTTGCTGGCCAGCATGTGGTTCTCCAGCCTTAGAACCAGTCCCCCGTTACCTTCTCTCCTTTGGTTGAGGCGTGTCCTCCTCAATAGGGGGGAGGGGGGTTATATTACAATGTGTATTAAATACTCTGGAATTACAATGTGTATTAAATGCTATGGAATTACAATGTGTATTAAATGCTCTGGAATACTCAAGCTTGCAGGTATATTATGCAGTTTTAAGAGGGACACTGGTATGTACTTATATGATACTGGAAATTTTTATACCGATGTTTGCATAATCCTATTTTGCAGGAAAATATTGGCTCACTTACACACTTCAATTCAATTCAATTCAATTTTATTTGTATAGCGCTTTTTACAATAGACATTGTCTCAAAGCAGCTTTACAGAAATATCAACATGGTATACAGATATTAAAGGTGCGAATTTATCCCAACTGAGCAAGCCACTGAGTGGCGACGGTGGCAAGGAAAAACTCCCTAAGATGTTTTAAGAGGAAGAAACCTTGAGAGGAACCCGACTCAGAAGGGAACCCATCCTCATCTGGGTAACAACAGTTAGTGTGAAAAAGTTTATTATGGATTTATCTGAAGTCTGTATGGCCTTAGGAGCAGCCGTAGTCCCAGCAGCCTGGAATTAGAGAAGATTTGAGCTCCATCCAGAGGCAGAAAGGATCTGGATCTCTAGTATCTCCATAAATTCGTGTGGGGCTCGGCGAAAGGAGAGAGGGAGAAAAAAGATAATTATGACTGCGAAGTAGTAGAACAGAATCTAGTCAGGGTAGGCTTGAATAAACAAATACATTTTAAGCTTAGACTTAAACACTGAGACTGTGTCTGAGTCCCGAACACTAATAGGAAGACTGTTCCATAACTGTGGGGCTCTATA
Source organism: Ictalurus punctatus (assembly GCF_001660625.3). Classification (NCBI taxonomy): domain Eukaryota; kingdom Metazoa; phylum Chordata; class Actinopteri; order Siluriformes; family Ictaluridae; genus Ictalurus; species Ictalurus punctatus. The sequence goes on from NC_030417.2 coordinate 10,303,822, forward strand.
AGAGAAAGCTCTTCCCCCTGCTGTAGCCTTCACTATTCGAGGTACCGTCAAATAGCGTGCATCTTTTGATCTAAGTAGGCGTGGCGGATCATATAAAACCAAAAGGTCGCTTAGATATTGTGGCGCGAGACCATTTAGTGCTTTATAGGTTAATAAAAGTATTTTATAATTAATGCGAGATTTTACTGGGAACCTACTAACACACCTACTGGTTGTTACTGCATGGCAATTATAACAAGTAAAAAACGCTGAAGCTAAACTCTGTAATGCATGATCAAGGCTTGCTGTTAGCATATGCAAGTATGCTAAGTGTCTAGGTGCACAGAACGGACTTCACTGGACTTCACACCACAAGTCATCACTTGCAGGACCTGCATAAGGCAGGACTTCTGGCGCAAGAGGTTCCGGAACTCAGTATAGTAAAAGAGGATTGATGAGCCATGCCCTGGGTGTAAGTGCTAGCCTAACCTCTCCCCTCTCCACTGTTGGTGCCATGAGCCCCATGAAAAATGAAATATGGATCAGAATGGACTGTTGGAATGTTTATACTTATATCATGATGTGTATTGTGGTTACAGTGACACATATTGTCAAAAGCTGAGTCAGGGGTAGCCACTGTCGAGCACGCAGTGCTGGCAGGGTGGGAATTTTTCCTCACAACTGGGTTAAGAGGTTTTTTCGCCCACCCCTGGGTCAGACTTCTTTTGGGAAAAACAAATGAACCTTTGAGTCCTGAAGATACCAGGTAGTGGTCAATAAGGCCTATCCGAGAAAATAGGGATGCTATAGGTATATTATTATTAGACGTAGTCAAAAATAGGAGCATTGTTAGTGCTTGACGTAGTCAATAGAATATAGTCAAATTGTATCACTTACATACAGTATAATAACATAGTATCAATTGACATCAACTAATTACCTGAGCACCTTGTCTTAGTTATCTGCACAAGTAGATGCCATGGCAGTGTATTGGTATGTGTGTCCTGCTCAGCCTGGTGAAAGGTCATTACATGCAGTTTTACAGCTGCCGTGTTATTTTGAACGGAACAGCAATACCAGAGTGGACTTTTTCCTCCGATAGCTCGAAATTTGTTCGAGAGACACCTGGGTCAGGCAATTGTAGAGGTCTCAGCTGCAGTGGACAATATAGGGCTGGAGAGATTGGACAGACAGCACGCAGGGTATATAACAGTAACAATAAGACAGTTGATGCATGGTGGCCAAAGGGTGAAAAAGAAAGTATTTATGCATAGGTATCCTTTAAATTAAGAGAATAGTGAGGCTTAGAGATCCTCAAATCGGGCAATGTGGGAATAAATTTAAGACACACGCCGTCTGTTACACACGAGGGTAACAGAGTATGTAGTTTATTGAGAATCACTATCATACACATATTCTGGGCAGGGAATAGGTCTTGTAGGAGAATAATTTGTAGGTGAAAGGTCATATGATGTGTTTGTAGCAAAGCTACTATCATCATCAGAGGAAAGAATAAACGGGCCCTCCACAGAAGTTATGGGAAGAAGCTGAGCTTCAGTTTGAGTGAAAGCATGAACATAGGTCACTGATGGAATGATACGATAAGCAGGAGACTAAGGAAACCCTGTGGGTACAGGTGAAGAGCAGAGACGTTAAAGCAGAGCTGTAACATCAATGACCAAATAAGCCAGCTGATGGCATATATATTCACCCAGGCCTGTGAAACTGAACAGTCTCGAGAGAGAGAAAGACCAGCTGCAGGTGGGCGTTGATCAGCTGGATGGAGATCAGAGAGAAAGGACGGAAATTAGATAAAACAGTAGTGGTAACACTTAAAATATATTCACATAAATACATGTACAAGCACATGCAAAGAATGTAGGAAACAGGTATCAATACATGACATGGAAAAAGCATAAAATTGGAAAAAAAACACACTCATACGATGTTTTGAGAAAAACACACACACCCACACACTCACAAAAATGTTCAAGAGAAACACACACACACACACACATACACACACACACGCACAAACATATATTAACAGAATGGCTAAGAAGCACCAAATACCATAAAAAAACTTAGAATTAAAGAAGAAATATGTGTAACATTAAGCAATAATAAAAATATATCTCACCCATAATGAAGAAGTGATAAAAATATCCAAAGTGTTCAGGACATGCGCACAGCTTGATTACTGGAAGTGGGAATGGCAGTAAGGGCCTTGGAAAATGTTTAAAATACCCAAAAGGAAAACATGAAGATATGGTTATAGCCAATGGTTGAAAATGTGTTTTAAGGGGATTTCAGAACGAGAAAAGCTTGTTCTAATGGTATTTTAAAATCCAATAAGTAGTGTTTAAGGGGAATCAAAAAAAGACGTTAATAAAGCATATTGGGATTCCATAGAAAACATTTTCAATCACTTCTTGATGACTAATAACATAGTAACATAGACTAGTGACATCTGGCTGCTAATTCTGAAATTACAAGAAATATGTTGGGGCTATAAGTTTTCAATCCGTTTATTCTTATTATGAGTCTATAAAATTTACAAAACCAGCAATGTTCTACCCGCAATGTTCCCGCGTGTGGACAGCCGCAACGCTGTTGCTTTTTGCGATTAGCGTAGGTCTATATTCCTCATATTTCCACAAAATAATTTCTTGCTCTTCAATCAAAAAGTATGCACACCTGCTTTTAAACATTGATTCACGGTTAAAACCTGGGTTGACTGAGAAAGTTGATAACCAGCCTCATGAAACCTGTTAACCTTAATTAACCGGGGTTGGATTTGTTTGGTTTGGTCAACTCAAAACTTACTCTGCAACTCTGAGATTGGTGTACTCACTTCGTGCAACAAGCCTACAGTGCATCCGGAAAGTATTCACAGCGCTTCACTTTTTCCACATTTGTTGCATTGTTGCATGTTACATTGTTGCATGTTACAGCCTTATTCCAAAATGGATTAAATTAATTATTTTTCTCAGAATTCTACAAACAATACCCCATAATGACAATGTGAAATAAGTTTGTTTGAAATCTTTGCAAATTTATTAAAAATAAAAAACAAAAAAAGCACATGTACATAAGTATTCACACCCTTTGTTCAATACTTTGTTGAAGCACCTTTGGCACTAATTACAGCCTCAAGTCTTTTTGAGTATGATGCTACAAGCTTGGCACACCTATTTTTGGGCAGTTTCTCCCATTCTTCTTTGCAGGACCTCTCAAGCTCCATCGGGTTGGATGAGGAATGTCGGTGCACAGCAATTTTCAGCTCTCTCCAGAGATGTTCAATTGGGTTCAAGGCTGCAACATAACAAAATCTGGAAAAAGTGAAGTGCTGTGAATACTTTTTGGATGCACTGTAGGTGTTCAGAGTTGAATTAATCTTGTATGGTACAAAAATTAATACAGAATCAGTATTCAAACTTCAGAATTATCTGTGGTTTTCAATTTAATTTTCTGTGGTTTCCAATACAATACAAAGCCATGCCTCTGTTATCCATTATTCTGACTTCTGTGTGTGTTCATTCTTTGAAATTCTTTGAGTGTTTTTTGTTTTATTTTGGGTGGACTATCCTGAGTGCTCTTCTTAGGACAAACCTGACATGCACTTAGACATACTCTAAAGGAGAACATGTGAGAGCCTGTCAATACATAAAAGCCATTTTAGTCAGAAAATATGGTGTGGAAAGCAAAAAGTCCATCAAAATCACTTGGGTATTATTGCAATAGTGTGTCAAACAAGACTGAATGAAAAGTGAGTGCTTACACCAACACTTACAGGCATGATGGCACTATCTAAATTAAAACTGCTGTTAGTCATTACAGCTTGTTTAATATTTAGCATGTCCTGCTTCATTATGAAGGTACTGTATGTCTATGTCATTCACTAGGTTATAGCATGTGAGTGTGGATGTTTGTGTAGTGTGCACATATAGTAACATCTTATAAGACAGGGTTTAGTGGCGGCATATATTTCATTCATTCACAAATATTCTGTCTTTTGTCTTTTGCATGACCAACAATTTAAAAAAAGATTGCAATTTAACTGCTATAAGTCATTGTTCCATTGATTTGACTATCACTGCTCCACATATTGCACCTAGTGGTCAAAAATAAGAACTGCATATACTGCTAATAGAGGCCCATTGGGGACATCCCTACTTAACGAGACCATTAAGTCAAGGCAATGAGATCATTAAGTCAAGGGAACGAAATCATTAAGACATTGCCATCACTTAGTAAAGTGAGCGAATTAGAAAATGACTTAATAAGCTGAGATCATAGTGTTGTGCCCCCCAGCTTGTGTGTGTGTGTGTGTGTGTGTGTGTGTGTGTGTGTGTGTGTGTGTGTGTGTATGTGTGTGTGTGTCAGGGGTTTTAGGGAAACCACCACAAGCTTGGAGGAAATGAGCCGCAGCTCATCTTTTAGTTAAGATTATGAGACTAGAAAAGTTTACATGCACAATTTATTATTAATTACTGAAAATAACATTGTTTTCCTTCAGTAGATTATTTGTTTTTACACAATAGAGTAGAGATTTAATATTGTAAACAATAGAACTAAGATGTTGATTGTTTTGTATATTATGTTTACATTAAAAACTTGTAAAAAATTAACACTCTTCTAGGGAAAAAAAATGTTACATTCGGTAATTAATAATAAATTGTTCAAATAAACTTTTCTAGTCTCTGAATAGTATTCAAAATACAAGCAGTGGCTCATTTCCTGTAATCGTGTTGTTGTTTACTTAAACCCCATATATACGCAAACACAGACCAGCTGGGGGGCACAACACAATGATCAGGGATTATTAACATGTCCCCACAGTTAAATTTTAGTTCCCTTACATTAATAAGTCGTGGCCATGAATTAATATTCTTGTTTCCATGATTTAATGATCACATTTCCACACGTTACTAAGTCGTGGCCACACACTGGGATCTCATTCCCCCACACTGTAATATTTTTTAATATAGGTTTGTCATGAGTGGGGCCCCATAACATATATCCATCCATCCATTTTCTATACCGCTTATCCTTCCTTCAGGGTCACGGAGCCTATCCCAGGGAGCATCGGGTACAAGGCGGGGTACACCCTGGACGGGGTGCCAATCCATTGCGGGGCACAATCACATGCACACTCATTCATACACTACGGACACTTTGGACATGCCAATCAGCCTACCAATCAACCTGGGGGAGGAAACTGGAGTACCCGGAGGAAACCCACAGGGCCACAGTGGGAATTGAACCCCCGACCCTTGAGGTGGACCCGGAAGATCAGGATGAGTTGCATGGAAGTCTTTAATGAGTTGTGGATCCAATATGTCCTGCTTTGGAATCCAGCACTGCTCTTCTGGTCCATAGCCCTCCCACTCGACTAAATATTCAAGCCTGCCCCTCCTGTGCCTAGAGTTGATGATATTCTTGACTAAGTAAGCTGGTTGTCCATCAATCTCCAGTGGAATCGGATGGGTTTCAGAGGGCACTTCCGTGGCTAGCGGCCCGGTGACAACTGGCTTGAGACGTGATACGTTGAAGGAGGGGGCAATGCAGCTGTGTTGTGGTAGTTCCAGCCGATAGGTAACCTCATTAATTTGCTTGAAGATCTTGAAGGGCCCAGTGTATCTCGGGGTGAGTTTCTTACAGCTATGTGGTTGTCTTAAGTCCTTGGTGGATAACCATACTCTATCGCCGGGTTGGTAACTTGGGTGCTTACTGCGGTGGCAATCAGCTTTGCACTTGTACGTGTGCGTGATCCATCTCAGGCGCTGGTGTGTGTCGGCCCAGACTTGCTCACTATGTTGGAACCAATGGTCTACTGCGGGCGATTCTGTGGGAGTCGCATTCCAGGGAAATAGTGGAGGTTGGTATCCAAGTACGCACTGGAATGGAGTAAAATGGTGGCAGAGTGCTGGAGAGAGTTTTGGGCGTACTCGGCCCATGGCAGAAACTTGCTCCAATCTTCGGGGTTAGAGGCACAGAAAGTTCTGAGGAATCGGCCTAATTCTTGGTTGACCCATTCCACTTGGCCATTAGCTTGTGGATGATACCCTGACGTGAGATTTACGGTGACTCCCATCTTTTCCATAAAGCTGGCCCAGACCCTGGAGGTGAACTGAGGACCCCTGTCACAGACTACCTCCTCCGGAATGCCGAAATACCTGAAAACATATTGGAATAGTAGCTCAGCTGTCATAAAGGCGGTGGGCAGGGCGTGAAGTGGAATGAAGCGTACTGACTTTGAGAATCGGTCCACTGTGACAAGAATGGTTGTGTTTCCCTGGGACTTGGGTAGATTGGTTACGAAATTCACAGATATATGTGACCAGGGACGTTCTGGTAATGGTAAGTGGTACCTTACTTTGTGCACATGAAGAATAGGATGCCACCACTCCGTGTACCTCCCTTTCCATATTAGGCCACCAGTACTTTCCCCGTAACAGATGGTATGTGCGTTGTGCCCCTGGGTGACCTGTACTGACTACCGTGTGGGCCCAGATAACAAGTTCTTGTTGGGAAGGTTCGGGCACGAATAGTCTTCCTGATGGACGTGTTTTGGGAACCTGTGACTGGGGAACATCTTCTAATTCTTGATCAAGTTCCCACTCTAGGGCACTGATAATACATGAGGGGGGAATGATGTACTCTTTGTGGTCATTCACAACCTTTGTGTGGTCCAGACATGACAGGGCATCGGCTTTTGTGTTCTTGGATCCTGGTCGGTATGACAGGGTGAACTGGAACCTGGTAAAAAAACAGTGACCATCGGGCTTGATGGGGTGATAACCTCTTTGCAGTGCGTAAATATTCCAAGTTCTTGAGATCGGTAAATATGACAAAGGGATGTGTAGCTCCTTCCAACCAGTGCTGCCATTCCTCTAGAGCTAATTTAACAGCCAAGAGTTCTCAAATTGCCCACGTCATAGTTTATTTTGACGGGTGAAAGCTTGCGTGAAAAGAAAGCCACAAGATGGAGTTTTGGCCTTTCTCCGAAGCGTTGCGAGAGAAGCGCTCCTACACCTGTCTCCGATGCGTCGACCTCCACTATGAATGGTCTAGATGGGTCTGGGTGTTTGATAATGGGGGCGGTTGTAAAGGCCTTCTTGAGCTGATCAAGTGCGGCTTGGGCAGCTGGGTTCCAGGGCAGGCGTCTTGGTTTACCTTTAAGCAAGGACGTCAAAGGATTGGCTATGGCACTAAAATTCCGGATGAATCGTCTGTAAAAGTTTGCAAAACCCAGAAACCTCTGTAACTCCTTCATCATTGTGGGTGTAGGCCAGTTCACCACTGCTTTGACTTTTTCTTGATACATGGTAACCCCTTCAGGGCTAATGATGTATACTAGAAATGAAATAGTGTCCTTATGAAACTCACACTTTTCAGCTTTGACATACAACTGGTGTTGGAGTAATTGTTGCAGAACTTGACGGACGTGGTGAACATGTTCTTCCTTGGAATTGGAGTAAATCAAGATGTCATCCAGATGTCCCAGCATGTCCCTTAAGATGTCGTTGACATTGGAAGACTGAGGGAGCGTTAAAAAGCCCATACAGCATGACCAAGTATTCGTAGTGCCCGGACGTGGTGCCGAACCCCATTTTCCACTCGTCCCCCTCTCTGATCTGGACTAAGCTGTAAACACTGTGTAGATCCAACTTGGTGAAAATGGTAGCTGTGCGCAGCTGTTCTAGAGCGACAGGTACTAACGGTAGTGGATAGCGATACTTGACGCAGCATTGGTTTAAGCCCCGATAGTCTATGCATGGTCGTAACCCTCCTCCTTTCTTCTCCACAAAGAAAAATCCGGCAGATGCTGGGGATGTTGAGGGTCGTATGTAACCCTGATGTAATGTTTCTTGAATGTATTCTTCCATGGTTTTCTGCTCAGTCTGCATTAGTGGGTAAACTCTTCCTCAGGGTGGTGTCGTGCCTGGGAGCAGATCAATGGCGCAGTCGTAGGGCTGATGAGCTGGTAATCCACTAGCTCTTTCTTTACTAGAAGCTTCGCTGAGGTCCTGGTATTCGATGGGAATATGGACGGTGGTCGTAGTGTTAGGGCTCTCTATGGACGTGGTTGCTAACATGATAACAGGTGTCTGGAGACAATGCTTGATGCAATGAGGGGACCAGTGTATTATCTCCTTTTGAGACCAAGAAATTCTCAGGTTATGGTGTTCTAGCCAAGGAAGGCCTAGGACCACTGGATGTCGAGCAGACACAGTGACATGGAAGATCATACTCTCCTGATGGAGGGTGCGGAGGTTGACTGGTTCAGTGCAGTGTGTAATGAACCCCCTCCCAATGGGGGCTCCATCGATAGCTTGAATTCGGCATGGGGTGATTAGTGGACGGATGGGGATGTTGTGCTGCTGTATGGTGGATTGGTCAATGAAATTCCCCGCCGCTCCTGAGTCAATCAGCGCTTCTAAACCACAAGACAGCCCTGAGTACTCTAATATGACCGGCATAACAAATGCAGATTGAAACGAGCTCTGGGCTGCTACACCCAAACTCACCCTTGGCCGATATTGCTTAGCAGTTGTGCTCTCTCCTGGGGCATGGTGTTGCTTAAGAGAGCATTGTTGAACGAAGTGCCTTTCTTCGCCGCAGTAAAAACAGTGATGTTCGTGGCATCGTCGTTCTCTCTCCTCCATGCTGACCCATGTCCGACCCAGCTGCATGGGCTCAATGGGAGGACCTTGCATGGCCACCTCCACCTCACGGCGTACAGGGCGGCAGCTTTGTAGCAGACGGTCCAGGCAAATCGCCAGGCTAATTAACGGGTCGAGTGTTAGTTGGTCATGTCGACACGCTAGTTCGGTCACGATGTCAGGATTTATTCCCTGGTGAAGCATAGTTTTGAGGGGGGGTGGTTCCATCTGCTCCTTGTTGCTACAGTGCGAAACTCGAGAGCATAATCCGCCATGCAGCGTGATCCTTGTTTCAGGGTTAGCAATTCCTCCCCAGTCTCCCTGTTGTCTGGAGAGTGATCAAAGACGGTCCAGAAATGCTCCGTCAGCTGATCATACGTGGCTATGGTGCTATCTCCCTGCTCCCACTCCGCTGTGGCCCAGAGCAGAGCTCCCCCTGTCAAAAGTTCCATAAAATGGATGATCTTCCGACTCTCAGTCGTGTCTGGGTAGGTAGAGAAGAACAGGGAGCATTGTAAGAGAAAGCCCTGGCAGCGTGCCGGATCCCCGTCGTATTTCTCCGGTGCCAGGGTGGGGGGTAAACGCGTAGTCGGTTGCCGTAGCGAAAGGCGTGGCTTTATTTAGCCTAGCTACCTGCTCGGTCAGGTTGGCTAGTCTTTGGTCATGGTCGCTGATAAGCCGGCCGTGGCCGTCGATGGCTTGCTGCCAGCGCGGATCTCCTGCTTCCCGCATAGGAAGGTGAAGTATTCTGTCACGTACCGTAGGGGGCACGGAAGCAGAATGAATATGTAGGCAAAGGGGTGATCAAAGTTCGTAGTCGTAAGACAGGCAGAGGTCAGGCGATCGGCGAACAAAACAATAGGGGTAAGGCAGAATACGTAGTCGGAACGGAAGATAAGGTCGATGAAACTAAGCGAACAATCACAGGGAATCAACGGCTTGGAAAACGACAGAGAACAAGTCTACTGAGCGTATACTTCGCAAAGTCATTGTGGTGAAAGAGTCTCTATAAGCTGTGGTGTGAGTGTGTGTGAGATTGGTGAAAGGTGTGAGTGATTAGAACTCCGGGGAAGGTGAGCGCATGCGTGTGTAAGGGGTGTGTGTTGCTTCTTGGGAAATTGAGTCGTGGCTGGGCTGGGATGTGACAAATAATAATAATAATAATAATAATAATAATAATAATAATAATAATGTACCCCTCCCTGTCCCTGATGCTCCCTGATATAGGCTCTAGGTTCCCCCGTGACCCTGAAGAAGGAGTAAGCGGTAGAAGGTGGATTATTATTATTATTATTATTATTATTATTATTATTATTATTATTATTATTATTATTATTATTGTCGTGCAAATAGACGACTGCTTGAAGCCGTGGGCACACCTTAATCACATTACGAACGTCGTGTGAGCGTTTTCACTGCATTTTGCGACAGGACACGATCACACACGGCAGTTTTACGTTTTACGGTGAGCAAGAGAGTTCGGCTGTGTCCCAAACTGCATACTTGCCTACTATAGGCCTGTAGTGGGGAAAAATACATGCATCTCAGCTACTATACAGTAGGTAAGTATGCGATTTGAGACGCAGCCCACGGCTTCAAGCAGTCGGCTATTTGCACGTATAGCATGACTAATAATTAACCGCACTTGAAGCGTTCGTAAAAAATTTAAATAAAAACACCCAAAACTGTATGTGGTACCATAACGAAGATGAACAGTTTGTTGATACGTGAAATTCTGGAGGGATGTCAGACGGCGTGGCGCGGTGACGTAATCACATTATTACCTTACTTAGATTGAGGTCAATAATTAGATTATTGCTGTCCATGTAAACGTAGTCTATAATGCACGTCCATAATACGATTAAAACAGGAGTAATCCACCTGTCTTAATTCGATTAGAGCTTAACTAGATTATGACCTTAATTAGATTATGGTTGCTGTTTACATGGTAGTTTCTTAATCAAATTATGGTCTTAATTAGATTAAGAGTGGATTATTGTTGTCTATGTAAACGCAGTCATTGATAATGCAACAAATCAGAAGATTATTATTTTATTTTGATTTGTTATGGTTTGTTAAAAGTGTGGTTGAATGATGTTTTTTCAGTTGCATAACTATGAATTTACTAAAAAATGAAAATATATCTATAAAAACAAAAATAACTGTTATAAACAAGTAATGATGCAAACCTTGGAATCTGAACTCTTGAGTGTAGGAAAATGCAATGAATATAAAATTATCATCATGTCAAACATTTTATTTAATGATACAGAAAATTATACAGAAAAAACACACAGTAACACCAGTGACACAATGAAACACCAGTGACATACAAGACCAAAGATCCTTATTCCTCAATTCTAATTAAGAAAATGGTTTAATTTGGCATGCAGTCAAACTCACTGACAATAGGTCAAAACACTTGAACATTCATAAACAACAGCTTAAGCACATTTGAACTCAATTAAGAGTAACAACTAAAAAGGCCCAAGAAAGACCATTATCTAAACTGCAATTGTCTGCTATTATGTTATGTCATGCTATGTTACCAGGTTATAACTAAGAGGGGTAAACTGTCCCCATTTTACAATTTATGTTGCTTATTTCAATCTAGCTGACTCAGAATGATCTCCCAGAACCTGTGATCAATTTCAGCTGAACGCTGTGTGTGTGTGTGTGTGTGTGTGTGTGTGTGTGTGTGTGTGTGTGTATATATATATATATATATATATATATATATATATATATATATATATATATATATATATATATATATTACTATGCACATTCATAAAGGTTGTGAATGTGAATAGTAAATGTGCATTTTTATGACTATTTTATCAGTCTTGATTTCTGTAACAGTTCATTTCATTTAGTACCTTGAAACATTGGGTGATGGGTTGCTATCTGGTGATGATGGAGTGGTCACCGCTCCTGCTCTAACTCCTGCCCTGTGCCATTTCTGATGGACCCTCAATGCCTTTCGTTGTGCTCTCATCTCTCTTTCACTTAACTCACTCACTTTTTTCCTCTTTTTCATTTCAACATCTCTGGTATAGCCCTGCTTCCTGCTCTGCAAATATCCTTTTCTGCATTCGGGATCAGCATCCCTACGCTGCCTGTACTGCCGCTGCTTCTCAGCTGCACTTAATTTAGCCATAACTGTGCAAAGGAGCATTAACAATGAGAAAGAAGTTATAATCCTGAAAACTGAGTGATATTCTATGTAAAAGAACTCAAGGAACAGCTTTGAATAAAGTTTATTTATACATGGGAGTCACTGGTGTTACTCATCGTCATTGGTGTTACCTATACATCACGTTTTTGTTTAATGAGCACTCCTGTATATAGCCACTGTTTGTACTGCTTCCTCGTCTTACATATCGTCTAACTATCGTCTGTCTATGCTTTTGTCCATGCTTCTGTGTTTAGTTTTTGCCACAGTATTTTGCCTCATGTTATTGTGTCTTTGTTTTGTTGTTTGTTTGTTTATTAAATGTTTGAAGATCTGCGCTTGCTTCCATATCCATCTTTGTTACATGACAGTAAGAGACTTTAATCAAAAACAGAATTGAATTGGGTGCACTCTCTGTGTGGCAAAGGAAACTTGATACATTCAATATTAATCTAAACTGGGACACTATTTTGAGCAACGTATTTATGTCATAACAAAATATTATCCATTAACTTATACATTTTATGCAGGTGCATAGAGTTTATGTGATACCTTATTGTGCTTATTTGGTGTTTTCTAAGGATGAAAGATGTAACATGTGAGACACATGTTCTGTTGATGACTAATGCATGTTCATATGTTTTGGCAATGTCCTTGTGTCATTGCTTTTTGGATGTATTTAGTTTAACAACTGTCTGAAATTTTCATTTTGGACATTCCTTTAATGCCTGGGTCTGTTTTTATTAGATTATTCTAATATTATCCTTCACTTGCATAAAAAAAAGTGTTATTAGCAGCTTTAACAGCTGCAAAGAAGATGATTTTGAAAAGTTGGTTTGAAGCAGATATTTCCCTTTTATCAAGCTAGCATTCTTATTTTTTTGGACATGCTCATCCTGGAATGAGTCCAAACAATGTACAATTCAGATCTAGACAACTGCTGTTAGCTTTGTTAAATGGATGTTGTGTCGGTGTGTCTTGGCTTAATTGTTTTGAATTTGAAATTTAATTATGTGTCTTGTGTGTCTTATGTGCAGCCCCCTTTTTTCTAATTACAGTATCTCACAAAAGTGAGTACACCCCTCACATTTTTGTAAATATTTGATTATATCTTTTCATGTGACAACACTGAAGAAATGACACTTTGCTACAACGTAAAGTAGTGAGTGTACAGCTTGTATAACAGTGTAAATTTGCTGTCCCCTTAAAATAACTCAGCACATAGCCATTAATATCTAAAGTGCTGGCAACAAAAGTGGGTACACCCCTAAGTGAAATTGTCCAAATTGGGCCCAATTAGCCATTTTCCCTCCCCGGTGTCATGTGACTTGTTAGTGTTACAAGGTCTCAGGTGTGAATGGGGAGCAGATGTGTTAAATTTGGTATCATCGCTCTCACACTCCCTCATACTGATCACTGGACGTTCAACATGGCACCTCATGGCAAAGAAGTCTCTGAGGATCTGAAAAAAAGAATCGTTGCTCCACATAAAGATGGCCTAGGCTATAAGAAGATTGCCAAGACCCTGACACCGAGCTGCAGCACAGTGGCCAAGACCATACAGCGGTTAAACAGGACGGGTTCCACTCAGAACAGACCTCGCCATGGTCGACCAAAGAAGTTGAATGCACGTGCTCAGCGTCATATCCAGAGGTTGTCTTTGGGAAATAGACGTATGAGTGCTGCCAGCATTGCTGCAGAGGTTGAAGGGGTGGGGGGTCAGCCTGTCAGTGCTCAGACCATACGTCACACACTGCATCAAATTGGTCTGCATCGCTGTCGTCCTAGAAGGAAGCCTCTTCTAAAGATTATTCACAAGAAAGCCCGCAAACAGTTTGCTGAAGACAAGCAGACTAAGGACATGGATTACTGGAACCATGTCCTGTGGTCTGTTGAGACCAAGATAAACTTATTTGGTTCAGATGGTGTCAAGCGTGTGTGGCGGCAACCAGGTGAGGAGTACAAAGACAAGTGTGTCTTGCCTACAGTCAAGCATGATGGTGGGAGTGTCATGGTCTGGGGCTGCATGAGTGCTGCCGGCACTGGGGAGCTACAGTTCATTGAGGGAACCATGACTGCCAACATGTACTGTGACATACTGAAGCAGAGCATGATCCCCTCCCTTTAGAGACTGGGCCGCAGGGCAGTATTCCAGCAAGATAATGACCCCAAACACACCTCCAAGATGACCACTGCCTTGCTAAAGAAGCTGAGGGTGAAGGTGATGGACTAAACCCTATTGAGCATCTGTGGGGCATCCTCAAACGGAAGGTGGAGGAGCACAAGGTCTCTAACATCCACCAGCTCTGTGATGTCGTCATGGTGGAGTGGAAGAGGACTCCATTGGCAACCTGTGAAGCTCTGGTGAACTCCATGCCAAAGAGGGTTAAGGCAGTGCTGGAAAATAATGGTGACCACACAAAATATTGACACTTTGGGCCCAATTTGGACATTTTCACTTAGGGGTGTACTCACTTTTGTTGCCAGCGGTTTAGACATTAATGGCTGTGTGTTGAATTATTTTGAGGGGACAGCAAATTTACACTGTTACACAAGCTGTACACTCACTACTTTACATTGAATCAAAGTGTCATTTCTTCAGTGTTGTCACATGAAAAGTTATAATCAAATATTTACAAAAATGTGAGGGGTGTACTCAGTTTTGTGAGATACTATATATACAGTATGCCCATCCATCCATTCATTTTCTGTACCACTTCTCCTACACAGGGTTGCAGGGAGCCTGGAACCAATCCCAGTGAAAAGACTCAGGACACACAAGCCAGGGGACAACCTGGACAATCATACACACACTTTCCGGACTAGGGGTGGAAACTATCAAAGCTCAAGGAGAACATGCAAACTCTGTGCACACAGGGTGGAGGCAGGAATCGAACCTCCAACCACAGAGGTGCAAGGCAAGTGTGCCACTCTGATCATGAATGGTTTATCTTCTATTGGAAATCTTGCTGAACTCCTGAAACAGTATAGCACATCCCCAAGCATATCACTCAACTGAGGCAGGCCTATTGATAGTCCTGAGGATATGTTGCAGCTAAGATGCTGTTTTTCTTATTTCTCAACTAGAATGTGTTCCAGAGAATCTCAGACTGCTAGATCAATCTGTATTTAAGGTGTAAATCCAGACAAAATGCATAACTTGGCTGTAATTTAGCTTATTCTTAGGAATTAATTTTGTTAAATAAAGCTTTCAGGATTCATAGAATTCTCTTTAATTTACTGTTAAATCATTTGTAAATATCATTGGTTATTTAACATGCTTTATTAAAAATATATTGTTCTGACAGCTAATATTGTATATTGTATGTGACGCACTTTAAAACACTGAACTCAAAACAAAATGACTTACAGTATAAAACTAAATATTAATATTTGAAATCCTTCTTCCTCTCTAACACACACACACACACACACACACACACACACACACACACACATACATACATACACACACACACACACACACACAAACATTAATATAAATGGAACATAACTCATTATCCTTATTATCATGACAGTAAATCAAACAGAAACATAGCCAATTTCTTATTCTCTGTTAAACTGCTACAAATCTGCATTTATTCACTTTCGATAAAATTTATATTGCTGTCATTTTTATTGATTTGATTTAGCACATACCCTCTACTTATTTTGAGTGATTTTGAGTGTATTTTTTTATGTTTTATTAGTGTCATTACGCAGAGCATCCTGGCACTCTGTCATAGTTTGTCATATAAAATTTACAATGAGTACTCTGTATATCAGGTATATGTAGCAGTTAAAGCTGCAAACTCAGTGTGTATATACATATACATACATACATACATACATACATACATACATATATATATATATATATATATATATATATATATATATATATATATATATATATATATATATATATGTATGTATGTATATGTATGTATGTATATATATATATATATATATATATATATATATATATATATATATATATATGTGTGTGTGTGTGTGTGTGTGTGTGTGTGTGTGTGTGTGGTTTTTTAATATATACATTAACATTAACATATACATTAATGTTTTGAGTATGTTGAGTACATATTTGCACCTCAGACATATAATAATAGTTATATCATAAATAAGTTATCTATAAACAATAGGCAATAATATAATGCCAAAAACATTTGTAAAATTGATCTTAACAAACATTACAGTTTATATCCCTGTCTTATCCTCGCTTCATCTCTGCTTAATCTCACATGGATACTGTAGATTTTACCTTCTAAGAGCTATTTTTGTAATCTTAAAGACTATGTGCTCATTCCAGGATATAATATGCTCATACCAAAAATGCTTTCAATACACATAATACTGTTTGACTGTACTCTTCTGCTCCTGAATATTGTAATGATTTATAATCCCATTCTCCTGTGTCACTCAGAAGAGGATTCTTATGAGTTTGGTTCCTCTCAAGGTTTCTTTGAAGTTTCTTTTCATGTTGTCTTGTCGTCACGGTCACGCTAATTAGGGATCTTAATCTACATCTGTCTTTCTGTAAATCTGCTTAGTGTCAATGTTAAAAATGCAATACTAATACACATTAATTTATATTCATTATTATTAAGAACAATAGTTGAGAACTGTGGTCGAGTTAATGAGAAGTTGAATGGTATTAAACAGTAATAAACATTAAACTCACCTGGCCAGTAACTCTAACCTGGTTTTAACTTCTTCAGAAAGTGTGTCATAAATCGAAAAACACACACAGTGTCACAGCTCTCTCCTCTGAAAAAAGACACCCCTGTTGAGTGAATCTTATAACCAAATGCTACACAGTGTTGTTGCCTTTTGTAAAAATGTGTGTGTGTGTGTGTGTGTGTGTGTGTGTGTGTGTGTGTGTGTGTGTGTGTGTGTGTGTGTGTGTTTGTGTGTGTGTGTGTGTGTGTATGCATTAAATTTAAATCCGCTTGTTGTTTTAGCCATGTGAGGCATTTACGGGCTATCTGAAAAGTCAGGAACCAATAAGAGTACATATACTTGTCACGTATCGAGGTTGAGGCAGAAGCAAGTGCAGATAATGACATTTATTTAAACATACGTACTATCAAACAAATACACTAAGACAACTTGGTATAACACTGTGGCATGAAACAAAACATTGAGACATAAACGACAAGAGTCTAGGACAACAAAAGACAAGCAAACAGTGCAGACAATGACTATATATACAGACGAGTGCTTATTAACAAAACGTGAATCAGGTGCAGGTGGTCATGTGACAGCTAGTGCAGTGCAGTGGCTGATGGGAACTGGAGTCCAGAGTTTCTTGATACATGACAATACTGCATATTCTTAATTTTGCACTTATTATTTACAACATATGCTTTACTGATCGGAACATTTTCAGATATTTTGTAGTTTTCCTTTAGGCCTATCTAAGAGCTTCCTGGCCAATCAGTGGATGAAAGCTAATTAATTGGATGTACTGAAATGAAGACAGAAGGAAAGTCTAGAGGTTAGTCTGTGTTTCTCAAAACATTCATCACTTCTCTCTCTTACAGTGTTTTTATTGCACCACGATTTGAACTATTTCAACTTTTTTCAGCTCTGTTCCCTCCACCTGGCTATTAGTTTGAACATTTATTTATGTAGCTGCTGTTTATTCAAGCTGTATCATTGAGTAAACAGACTGTTTTGCAGATCAGTGGGAATTATGTGTTAGATTTAATTGGTTATTTTAGGACTTTCAGTGCACCTTCACATACAGTGTACCCATGGATTTGTGCATCATGTTCTTTTTGATTTGCATAAGAATAATCCAAAACGAAGAATTGATAGCTCACAGCATTTTGTGTTTATAGAGGTAGCACAGTCTCTAGATTCGTTCAGTTTACTCTCTGCTCTGAAATGTCACTAGCATACAGTGCCATATTTTTGACAAAACTGCACATATTTAGCCAAAACTGCACAATTGAAGATTGAATGGGCAACATTTCAACTGTTCAGTTTGAGGGAGTCTATGTCCTCTGTAGCCTCAGATTCCTGTTCTTGGCTGACAGCAGTGGAACATGATGTGGTATTCGGCTCTTGTAGCCCATCCACGTTGTGTGTTCTGAGATGATTTTCTGTACACGACAGGGGATTGCTTTATAACTGCACAGGAAGCCCAGCTTCACATAAAGTTTTATTAAAATGCAGCAATAAAATGTTTACCAAAGTGTCTATATTATTTATCAATCTTGGTATAATTCAATATTTTACTAATCAAATAATAAAATACCTCACCGCAGTATAGCGGCATTTATTCATAAACTCAAACTGTTTTCGGCAGACATTGCAGCCTGCAGGATAAAGTGTTTATTACAAGCTTTCCGAAGGATATAGTCTCTGACTTGGCAGAAAGAATCCTGTATATCATGGTTGCACATCCAACTGTGAATAATATCATACTGCACAAATGGACCAAAGATGTTGTGAAGCAACAATCTGAAGTGTTGAAACTGGAATTTATTGATCTATTGAACACAGTCAGCTCTCTGAATGCAGAGGTGTTTCTCACTGGTCGTCTTCCATCAGCCATAACAGGAGTTGAGAGATTCAGCAGATTGTTGGCACTGAACACATAGCTATCAGCGTCTATTCCAGTGCACTTTATTGACAATTCAACTTTTTCTGGGACCGCAGATATCTTTTTAAGGCAGATGGACTTTGCCTTAACAAATCAGGAATAGAATTGTTCAGCTCTAACCTATATTTTTTCCTGTGTCACTCAACTGTTCCCTCTGCCAAGGACAAGAGACTAGAGGAATCAAAACAAGGAGAAGACATAACACAACACGCCAGAAACCTTGTAGGAGAGCCACCTCAGTCTGAAGAAAGCTCTGATCATGGGAGACATCACAGCCTGGAGGAAGAATCTCCATCTCCCTCACTAATAATCACCTTTGAAGATTCACCTTCTCCAATGTGCCCCCCCCCAACTCCATCTAGGCCACTGTTATTTCCAGACACCCTTTCTCCTTCCTCCCCCATGTTGGAATTCACCGACGTGATCGGAGAGCTGGTCAGTGCTGGGACCAAACTCACCCCCACCCCTTTCCTCGCCCTCCTCCCATTTTCTTTCCCCTAAATTCCACTCAGCATCCATTTTCACACAAAGTGAAGGTCCCAGGCCCTTTCCCCCTTCACAGTGGTGTCAGACTCATCCTCTGTCTCCCCAGCCTGATATAAGCACAGCACGTTCAGATATTTGTGTGCAAAATGCAGCAAGTACTAACTGATATGTGCTGGGTCCAGGCTACAAGGCAAATGACACTTATGACTCTTCCCAGGACAAGCCGGGGCCCAGTGTGCCGGTAGCTTTTTTAATTCCTGTCTTGATAGGTAATAGAAAAAGAATTGTGAATCTGCCAAGAAACAGGATGCCCTCAACAAATTTTGCAAATTTAGCATCAATTCCTTATCAGCAATGGTGCAGAAAAATGTGGAAGATGATGTTTTTAATTCACTAGATTTACCTTTATTACACGTTAGGTCTTTAGCAGGAAACACATTTTTAATCAATGATTTTATAATCACGCACAATCTTAATTATCTTGGTTAGACCAAGATAACAGTGCAGCTGTTCTTATCAAGTCTACCCCTACCCAAATTTCAGTTATATGAGTGAAGCTAGAGTTCATAAGAAAGGAGGTGGAGGTGCCATTTTGTTTAATGACTCCGTCCAATGAAAGAAGTTGTCTTATGGAAAACTTGCTTCTTTTGAATATGCAGCTCTTCAGTTGAATTCCTCTTCATGAGTTATATTTCTAAATATCTACAGACCACCTAAATACTGAGCAACATTTATTGATGAGTTTACTGAGCTGCTGAAGTGTGGATGGGTGCATTTTGCACAAAAAAATCCCATCTCTCCATTTATTAGACAGTGCACTCTTCATTTGTCCCACCTCTGGAAGTAAAAAAAATAAACATCAGTTAAACAATGATCCCAAACACACCAGCAAACCAACATTTGTGCTGTGGAGGGATCTTGTGAACTGTTAGCACATTCGCCTTACACTTCAAGGGTCACAGGTTCAATTCCCGCTGTGGCCCTGTGTGTGCGGAGTTTGCATGTTCTCCCAGTGCTGCAGGGGTGCTCCAGTTTCCTCCCCCAGTCCAAAGACATGCATGGTAGGCTGATTGGCATGTCCAAAGTGTCCATAGTGTATGTATGTGATTGTGCCCAATGGATTGGCACCCTGTCCAGGGTGTACTTGTACCTTGTGCCCCATGCTTCCTGGGATAGGCTTCAGCTTTCCCCGTAACCCTGGAGAGGATAAGCGGTATAGAAGATGGATGGATAAATATAGTCATCATATGGATAATATAATACAACAATATTTTGTGAATTTTCTCAAGTTCCATTGCTTTGCTTAATACTTAAAAGCATTCTGTGTATGCAACAGAAGTATGTACAGAGAATAGCTACTAAAAAATTTGCTCTAAAATAGAAATAAGCAATAAATGCTATACAGCTAAGACAATCATTAGCTTCATTTACATGGGCAACAATAATCCACTCTTAACCCGATTAAGACTATACTTTGATTAAGAAACTACCATGTAAACAGCAATTTTTACTTACCTTAATCTAATTAAGGTCATACTCGAATTAAGCTCTAATCAAATTAAGTGGCATACTCCTGTATATGTCGCATTATGGACATGTATTACAGAAATGTAAACACCTTAATCACATTATGGACGTCGTGTATGAGTTTTCACCGCATTTTGCGACAGGACACGATCACACACGGCAGTTCTCAACATTTTACGGCGAACAAGAGATTGGCTACATCCCAAACCGCATACTTGCCTACTATACGCCTGTAGTGGGAAAAAATTCATGTATCCCGGCTACTATATAGACGGTAAGTATGCGGTTTAAGACGCAGCCCACGGCTTCAAGCAGTTGTCTATTAGCACGTACAGTATGACAAATAATAAATTGCACTTAAAGCGTTCGTTAAAAAAAATTAAATAAAAACACCCAAAACTGTATACGGCACCATAACAAAGGCGAACTGTATGTTGATACGTGAAATTCTGGAGGGATGTCGGATGGCGTGGTGCGGTGATGTAATCTAATTATGTTCTATAACATGTAAAACGGGAACCTGACAGGAGTATTCAAAAAGCGACTCATGTAAACACCTTAATCACATTATTATCTTAATCAGAGTAAGGTCAATAATTAGGTTACTGCTGTCCATGTAAACGTAGTCATTGAGGTGTACACTGAGACTCTGAAGCAGTTGTACATAAGCAGTCTGTGGTACAAGGGACCAAATCTATAGCTGGACTTAAAATACAGGCAGACTCAGACCTTATAAGACATACCATACTCATAACAAAAACAGATGACTTGTAATATTGCAGTATAACACAGACAGAACTTTTCAAATATATGATACAATATTTAGTTTATAGAATATAGTCTCAGACTGGGGTAATAACAGATCAAGACACAATAAATGTTATGGGAATTCTTCAAAACATTGTCAGATTCAGAACTGAGGAAAAATCAGAAGTAAACAGAAAGACATCCAGAGACATATGTTCATGTCTTTGAGGAGAATATACAGTACAGCATTGCTAATATTATTCCTGGTCTAACTTAATGAAATGTTCAGCAGTCTTACTGCTTGGCAGAGAAATAGATTTAAGCAGGAGGTCTGATGGTGTAAAATGTCACATGCATCGGCTCAGTCAGTTTTAAGAGGGTTTGTAGCTACCTGCTCTTTTAAGTAGGACACCAGGAATTGTAATTCAGTTTAAATCCAATTTTTATAAAGTTCACTGCAGCCAAGACCTACTTAGGGAACTTTTGTGCTTTTTAGCAGAGCTTGGTAAAGATCAGTGTCAAACAAAGTCCCCTGATTAGGGAATGTTAGTGGCCCTTACATCTATATGGCTAACCACAGAGGATTATGAGGACAGAGAAAAGGTCGCCGTTACTTAATCTCTGACAGGGGTTATGAAAGCATGCCTGAATATACCACCTTCAGAGAGAGAAAAATAGAGGGGCAGGCGGAAAAAATTGCTATATTTTAGGGTTTAATGAAGTCCTGAACTAATCTCATGAAAAGCAGGCTACAAAAGAAGCAAAATGGAGGGCAGACAGTCTTCTGAACCTTTTTGTTCTGCTCAGTTTAAAATGACCCATTTACCATTTGTAAGGGGGAAAAAAAGATTTTTCTAACATGACATTTTAGGTTTCCATCGACTTTAATTAAACTTAAAGAAAAAGTATATAAATTTTGTTTATATCACACCAGTCATGCTGAGGTCATTTTTACCTGATCTTGAGGAAAAAAAAATGTTTTGCTTTTCTTAATCACACTAACTTTACCCTCCCTTCATCACATCTGAGAAAGGGAGGATTTCCAACAATCTGAAGAGATTTTATATATATATATATATATATATATATATATATATATATATATATATATATATATATATATATATTGATATATTATAGTAATTGCATGGGTGTGTATTCTATAGAGATGTCATAGCATCTTCATAGCATATTACAAATTTGGACATGTCCCTGTTGGAAACAACTCACAGAAGAACATTTCATAACATCTGTTGTGCTGTATGAGAGACAGACACCACCCTTGTTCAAGGGGTTTGGTACCAGAACCCTTACTTTGCATTGGATATAAGGCCAGCTAGATCTAGACCATGCCTAAGGTTCTCAAATACCAACACAGGCTCTTTTCTGACTTCTTGTATGTGTTGAGCCCACAAGATAGCTCCACCAGATAGCTGAGTGGGTTACATGGGTGCTTACTTGGCTCCGGATGGGGCTCCTGGTAACCCTAATCTGAACAGGGTACTTTAGAACCATTTGTTGTCTGACATTTCCCCTCACACCTGTTCATCAAGGCTGGTCCAACTGGGAGCATTAAGTTTCCAGTGAGATAGCCACTAGAGCTGTATCAAGCACATCCCACTGGACTGAGAGTCTGGGGCAGACCCAGGACCTACTTAAGAGATTATAACTCACAGTTGGCTTAGGAATGGCTGGGAATCTGTAACTGGGGAAAGAGAAAGTTGACCTGACCTTCTCACCCACAAGGAAAAATGGAAGGGAAATAAATGAATGAATGAATGAATGAGTTGTGCTGTACAGAAAATCTGATGGCTGTAAGTGGCAAGTCAATACACATTTAGTGCTTGTATTTAAATATTCAAGACTTGCTGAATGAAATGTCTTCAGAAGATGTAATTATCTGGTGCAATTATCATAGTCTGTCAGATGCCTCATGAAAGTAAAAACTTAATAGTGCGCATTAACATGATTGTCACAGAGTGAAAGATTTAGCCTTGCATTAGCTATGAAATGGGGAAGGCATTTCAACAGCTGACAAAGTTGTTAACAATATGAGCATATATCTAAGAAAGCAAAGAATATAGAACTGTCAAAACGTTATTTCTATGTTTTTAATTCCTTTATAGTATTCTCTCTGTCTGTGATGTTTCTAAATATTTCTGCTTCAGCTAAAATAGTTGGCTTGTCATCTGGCTAATTTTATATATCCTGTCTGTTATTCTTTACCACACATAAACTTAAAGCTAACTAGCTAACTAGCAGGTAACAAGCTACTGTGGGTATCTTCACTCTGTCGCTACTGTAGATACAATGTCATTTTCTATATAATGTATTTTTCATTGATGTCTAATGTTTACCATAGTAAGCTTTTAGCCAGCATCTTTTCTTGATGTTACAGTTTTGTTTTTGTTTTTGAGTAGCACAGCTAAGGAAACACTGCATCACAGCAGCAGCAGTAGCAGCATCCCCCAGATCACAGTGCCTTTGGAGTCTTAGTACAATGCAAACATGGAGATGCAATGCCACAGTTAAATATTAAACTACATAAATATAGTATATAGCATGTTCCCCCTGTGCTTCAGGGGTTTCCTCTGGGTACTCCGGTTTCATCCCCCAGCCCAAAGACATGTTCTGTAGGCTGATTGGCATTTCTAAATTGTCTGTAGTGTGTGAATGTGACCTGCATTGGGTTGACACCCCATCCAAGGTGTCAGCCACCTTGTGCCCCGAGTTCCCTGGGATAGGCTCCAAAGCGTCCCCACAACCTTGTGTAGAATAAGCAGTACGTAAAATGGATGGATATATAATGTCTGCATTTAGTTGCCATTCCTTATCATTATTTTTCTCTCATATTTATATAGTCCATTGTATGTTTTTTGTTTGTTTGTTTCCTTGTCCTTCATGTGAGGTTTTTCATGTATTTGGTGTACTTTTTAGAGCCTGCAGGTGATAATACTCTACTCTTTGTTTTTGTTCACTTTATCATGGATTCTCCTATCCTCACCTTTGTGTCCTGTTTTATTTCTTCAGTTTTGCCTATTTATAATGAATGTGGGTCACTCTTACACCCAACCTCTCCATCTGTCTTGTCTCACGACTCCTGTTTTGTGTTAAAATGATCACTTCACAATGGACAACAGTCCAATGCTGCTGAACTTGAATAGTAAATAGTTTTACACTAATTTTGGTTGTTGTTGTTGTTTTTGTTTTTTTTTGCCCAGTTCTCTTCTTGCTCTGAAATTAAACAAGTGTAAAAGTAGCCCCATTATAGGCAAACAATACAAGATCAATGGTATAGTAAGTATAGCATTTAGCAGGCTTGTGGGTGGAAATTTGCACATGAAAAAAGATGTGTCAATGAAGCACAACATATCCCCAATGGCATTTCCTCTACAGTAATGAATTCAACAGCAAGTCACAAAGTAATCATCCACAAACAAAATAGGCATGCAAATCTTACAATTGGGGAAGCTTGTTGATTATTGAAAAGTAGATTCAAAGTTAGTAGCCAAAGATGAGATTAATGTTTTTATCTGGTTTGGACCTCTCATTACTCTTCGCTCTACATGTTGACAATAATCAAAATGTAAAATGTATTAATATGTATATTTTAAAATGGTATCACATTTAGTGGTACAGTCTCTAGAATCTCAACACTGATTATTGTTCTACATTGTTGACTCACTCGCACAAGTGATCCAAAAAATATATATTGTAATTAATAAATTGTTGCCATATGGCAACGATGTGTAATGATGGAAAGTATCATATAGTCAAAAATAACACAGAATGTATGAGGTTATATTTCCAATTACTGCATTTTCCAGACTATAAGTTGCAGAGGCTTTTTTCGTAAGCATGTAAACATTATATCTTCTAGAAAGGAATTACAGTTATAAAAGTATGTGGATGGATTTACTCATTCAAAATACGTACAAAAATTAGATCCAAGCATGTTTTGGGTGAAGAATCATTTTAATTCTTTCTCTTGAAACATAAAATTTATAAAATTATGTGCAAATGCAAAATGTCTGAAAGACAACAGTTTTTCTTACCTTGAATGTGAAAAAATGCAAATGTACTATTAGAGAAGCCTAGTGACTTTTTGCTATGTAAGCCTGTTTCAATTCATAAATGCACCTTCCATTATCGTATATTGTTGCCATATTGAAACAATTACATTTTACAATTTAACAGAATACTCAAAATATATAAACTTGTTTAAATGGCAAAAATAATTAAATGTTAACTTTTGTCAGATAGTTTTAAAAAAATCCTTTAAGTAGTTTTGCCTAAATATTGAAAAATTTATAAAATTTTGAGATCCCTCCAATGTTGACCTTCACCATGTCATGTGATTGCAGAAAAGGAAGTGCAAACAGCACATTCCTCATCATGTGACATGGCACTTTTTTTGCTATGTCAAAGGTAAATCCTCCCTTTTCCAGTTACATAGGAAAATAGTAGTTTTGTATTATTGTCAATCAAAAAATTGGAGATAAATTAATTGTTACCATATGGCAACACCATGCATTAAAGGTTTAATCTAGACATGGCACTGCAAACCCCCTGTTAAATACATCATACACACCATACAAGTCTCATATAAAGCCATCTCTAAAAGCTGACAAGCCTGGAGCAGTGAATAGCAGGTCACAGCCTAATGATCTTTAGCTGTGAAGTATCAACTCTGAAAAGTCAAGCCAGTGTCTATCTTTGCATTAGCTCAGTTTCTTAGCTTGTCTTTTTTTTTTAAAAAGACAAGAAGTGTTGATATTTGGGGGTATCCTCTATGTTTAACCTCCTCTTAGTTCAACGCTATTTCTGCAGCAGTGGCAATATTAAAGAGACCTTTTGTTACAACAGAACAATTGAGTAAATGACATTAGATGCAATGCAGGGTGAGGAAACAATCATATCAATCAATCAATCTCTCTCTCTCTCTCTCTCTCTCTCTCTCTCTCTCTCTCTATATATATATATATATATATATATATATATATATATATATATATATATATGAGGAATTTCAGTAAAAACCGGCAGCATGTTGTTTATTACTGTATTATTATTGTAGCATTATTATATTAGGTCAATATCATTGTTACTAATATTAAATATATATATATATATTGATTTATGATTGCTTCTTAAACATATTTCGCCATACACTCATGAACTGGGCTGAAAGAATGAAAATTAAACTTACCACTCGTTTACATACGAACATGTCAAAGTCTCAAATCTCTAATTATAAATTATAAATCTCTAATTAAAGACAGTGACATATATCGAAAAATTGTTTGAAATATGATATAAACACAAAAGAGTGTAGATATGAAATGTGTTATTTGTATGTTGGTGGCATCAGTCATGTGAATGTGCAGCAGATACCTAAACATGGAACTTTACTGCAGTAATGTTAAGACATAATTTTCAGAAACATCCTCATAATTTAACACACTTAGAAATTATTTTGAGAAACATTCACAATGGCATTCTCAGGTTTAATCCAAAAATACTTTGAGTACTAAAATAATCTTAGACGCTGATCTATATTTTGCAATTATAGGTAGAATCCTTCCCTCCCCAGATTACAGGTTCATTAAGGCAACAAGCAAAATGGAAGGGAAAAAATGCTATTTTGCATAACTCTTATTCTTCACTCATGTATCTGCATATATTTTATATTTAGTTAATGAAAAAAATATGTGTAGTAATGAAATCATATTTAAGGTGAATAAATAAATAATAAGCTGCAACTCTAAGGAGTTAATGAATTGCAATCTGAGAGATCCAAAGCAGAGAAAGAGGCAGACAATGAAAAGGTACAGGCTTAGTGCCCACAGTCTGACCACTGAAAAGGGCGAGGCAGACAAACAGCTGGCTGCCCGAGAAGATAGACTGTGTGCTCATTGCCTGACAGTAGAGGTCAAAATTGACATCCTGCTCAACCATGAGAAATGTAAAAAAATACACAGGAAATTTTAACCCCCAGTCTTTAATCACTAATCCTGACCTTAGCAATATGACAGTGACACTAACCCACATGTACCAAAATCCCTGACATCCTGTAGCACAACATTTATCCTCCTATCCCATCCCCATAATTACTTCTGGTACTGGTATTAAAAATTTGCACTTAAGTACATTAAGAACATGTAGCTTTTACATATAGATATAATGCCCATGTAACTACACTAAATTCAATTCAATTCAATTCAATTTTATTTGTATAGTGCTTTTTACAATAGACATAGTCTCAAAGCAGCTTTACAGAAATATCAACATAGTATACAGATATTAAAGCTGTGAATTTATCCCAACTGAGCAAGCCACTGAGTGGCAACGGTGGCAAGGAAAAACTACCTAAGATGTTTTAAGAGGAAGAAACCTTGAGAGGAACCAGACTCAGAAGGGAACCCATCCTCATCTGGGTAACAACAGTTAGTGTGAAAAAGTTCATTATGGATTTATATGAAGTCTGTATGGCCTTAGGAGCAGCCGTAGTCCCAGCAGTCTGGAATTAGAGAAGATTTGAGCTCCATCCAGAGGCAGAAAGGATCTGGATCTCTAGTATCTCCATAAATTCGTGTGGGGCTCGGCGAAAGGAGAGAGGGAGAAAAAAGATTATTATGACTGCGAAGTAGTAGAACAGAATATAGTCGGGTAGGCTTGAGCTAAATTAAGTTCATAAATGTATATTTTTCTATTTAATGAGTTAAATAAAATAAACCTGCCTTTATTTACCTATTTACTTTTTGTTAAATTTAAGTGGAAATTCTGCCCTTAATTTAAATACATTCATCCATGAATTATTTTTTCAGGGTATTATTATCATTATTATCACTGCTATTATTATTATTGATATAATTGATATTTCTGCTGCTATTACTATTTCTTATTTTTTATTACTATGAAAACTATTAATATTATCATTACTATTAATGTTGCTATTGATATTTTCTTTTGTGCTTGTTGTTAATATTCTCATTACAACAGTGCACAACATACTGTACAGTCATACCAATTAAGCCACTTTGAATTGAATTGAATTGAAATTTAATAATTGTGGTAGGATGTAATAGAATAATTTGGGTAAGATTGATAAATTAATATTGATGAACATTTGTGCACACAGACTTACACACATCAGAAAATTTAGAAGAAGATATCCAAGGTCAAAATCAGAGTAAACAAAAATCAAGCCTTTTAGAAGCAAATAATCATACTGCTTTATATAAGCAAATTAAAGTCAAAATGTCAGACACTGGTTCAGCTGCGGTACAGGTCCAAAGAACTCAGTACACAAAACAGCTTTGGTTATAAACTACTGTTTGACTTAAATGAGAAGGGGACCACATGTGTTACTCGATAATTATAGTCATTCATTTTTAACAAAAAAAGGGTAAATAGGGCTCTCCTCATGAAGAAGATGAAACAGAAGAGGCAGGAACAGTATGGGGTGGTGAAGAGATGGAAAAGAACAAGGTGGTAGTTTGTTGAGCTTGAGTATGAACATGTAGGATATATCACAGTTGCCGTTTTAGGGTCACAGCTCATGTGACATGATCGTTAAAGCCAGAGATAGCAGTTACACAGTACTGTAGGGATTCTGCCTACACAAACCAGCTTCAAGGTGCTATCACAAACACACAATTTGGTCTTATCGAGAGTGCATTCTTCCAGATTCTTTAATATGCTGGAGAGTTTCCTGCTTAATAATGAAATATCTGTTAAATTATGTCACAACTTGAATCTGAATCTGCAAAAGCTGCAAGAGCTGCTACATACTGTACATATCCCTGGGGATGTCTCCCCAAATCAAGATCCTTGGTGAACCCTCTGTTCAATGCACAAAACCTGTGTACAGGCAACCAGCTATCATTCTTTGTCCTTGTTGCTAATCTGACTCTGTCATGTAGATTTCTCCTTTATGATATCAACAGAACCAAGCCATTTCTCCTCACAGAGGGCAATCGGGTTCTTATTCAGTTGCCTGTCTTCTTGAGATTGGACTACTGCAACTCACAGCTGGCAGGTCTTCCATGCATAAAATCCATAAGATCCCTAAAACTGATGGAGAATGCAGCTTCACACCTTGATTTCAGTCTCCCCAAGTTTCCCCACATCACCCAATCATCCACCATCTCTCAAAACATAAGGGAGACAAGCATCAAGACTCTTCAGACTCTGTGCTGGCACCCATGCAGGGGTGGTCTCTTGGGCAGTACCCACCATGTCAACAAGCTTGCCCCCCCCCCCCTCCCCTGGCCCCCCTTAGCCCCCCTTAGCCCCCCTTAATTTGGAATCATCACACCAAATAATTTTGGGTGTAATGCGCAGTTTGTAATGAAAAATAGTAATTTATGGTGCCATTACTTTTATGTCAAGAGGAAATTACTCAAAGCGAGAACACATGCAGAGCTACACCAAAGAAAGATACAGGTAACGAAAATATTAAATTTCAGTCATGTTCACGTCCGCTCTTGCTTATATTAGACATTATATTAGACATATCAGCAGATGTAACATGTTACAGAAATTTTGATTTCAGTCACGCTTATATAACAAGGTCATATTTAACTTATTTTGTCCACTTTTGACTACAATAATTGTTTGCCTTTTTAGTAGGTGATATGAAGCAAACGTGACTTTGCAAAGACAAAATCTGGTAAGTCTTTTATTAATTATGAAGGATTCGTAAATCACTCAATGAATGAGATGTTATAAGTCTGGAATTTTGATTTAAAGGAATAATCTGACCAAAATTTTTTAATTTACTTGTTAATTTCTAATTCTCACTGACACTAATTGTGTCAGCTCATGATTTTCTGTCTCCTGTGTTCTGTCCTGCTCAAAAAAAAGGACGAAATATCATAAAATAACAGTAAAAGTGATCAAAGTGACTTATTCTATACTGTATATTGATTATTTGTGGGGGGGCTTTGTTGCCTCCTTTTTGAGCCTGACAGTCCATTACAGTCAGAATCACTATTTCCTTTTATTTTAGGTTTCCTGTCATTATATCTACAGAAACTCAAATGAGTTTGAAACGGCTTGTAAATAATGATTGTAATTTTGAGTGAGCTTCTCTTTTCATGTAGACTTTCATTTTCATTTACATTTTGATCCTTTTCCCCTTTGTAGCTAAAATGAAGAGAAAAAATCCAAAGGACATAATGTCCTTCTTTAGTAAGAAAAAGAAAGATCATGGTAGTCAAGAATGGAGAGAGAAGATGCTACAGAATACAGTTTTTATGAACACACGATAATGTTATAGATTATCATTAACACGTTTTCAGATGACTGCCCAAGTTGATTTGTGGATATGTTTGGTTGTGTTATATACCTACGTGTCACATGGTTTACAGATGCAGAAAAGTGCCCAGATGTGCTTAGATGCTAAAATGTGTTATCATTATTGATCATTGTCACTCTTCAGTACAAAATTGTTGGTCAAATAAATTAAACATTCATTTGAGTTGAAATTGTTTTATTAGCTTACTTCTAGAGATTGCAGTGATACATGACATGGTGAAAAATGAATTGAAATAATCCTGAAAGCAGGTTAAGATAAATGTTAAAAGTATGCCCCCGAAAGCACAAGTCGCCTCTGCCTACACCCAGGTGATGGAACAAACCTCCCTCGCTTGTCTTAAAATGACTACTGAAGCCTCCTTATTAAAGCACTGAACTCTAGTTGTACCGTGAATTTAAGAGTACATTTCACTCCTTTATTTTAATTGTTCTTTATGAGCAGAGTGTCTAGACTCTGGCAGACAGTTTTAGGTCTTTCAAGAGAAAAATAGCATACACAATCTTCAGCTCATTTTCTCCAAGGAGAATAAAAGAAGCCGATTTCGCCTACTTTTTCACTTTTCCACTTGACTCTTTCTTTTCTTTTAATCTCAGGGGCTCCTGATTGCAGTCAAACTGCTGTTCTGTGTTCTAATGCTCTTCAACAATGTTGAGATTTTTTTTTTCCACTTGCAAATTCCCAACAATTAGGACAACCAAGGATGGCTGGTATAAATGTGCCTGCAGGGTAGAGAAGACACTTATCTTAAAAAATAGATCAATACATGGTTTCATTTTTGGCATCCATGTCAGTAGTGTGTTTCCCCAATATGTTCAAAATGTTCCTCTTAAGAATGTTCTTTAATTTCATCCATCAATCCATTTTCCATACCGCTTATCCTACACAGGGTTGTGGGGAGCCTGGAGCCTAACCCCAAGGAACTCTGAGCACACCCCTGGATGGGCTACCAACCCATCGCAGGGCACAATCGCACACCGGTTCACGTACTATGGACAATTTTGAAATGCCAATCAGTCTACAACACATGTCTGTGGACTAGGGGAGGAAACAGGAGTACCCGGAGGAAACCCTCAAAACACAAGGAGAACATGTTTGGTTTGAACAACGGGGTAATATAAATGATCAGAAAACATTGCATGGTCTGACAAATTGATTACTGATGCTCCTACATGCAGTTAATAGGGTCAGAATTTTGCATTTGAGTCAACGGCATGAATCCATGTACCCAACCTGCTTTGTGTCAACAGCTCAGGCTGGTAGTGGTGATGTAATGGTGTGGGGAATGTATTCATGGCACACATTGACCTCTTAATACCAGTCTTTTGAAAGCCACAGTCAATTTGACCAGTATTAGTTTGGTGCGCCCAACAGTGCATGGTGGATTTTTTTAAACTACAACACAAAATAAGGGTTAATTGGAACAATTCATTCTGAAGAATCAAGCCTGTGTAAACAATTTATATATATAATACTGACATCCAAGTTTCCTGAACAGAATTACAGCTTACATTGTAACTGCCCCCTGGTGTTTATTTTTACATTTAAGTTAGTCTTGGGGGGCACGGACTCATTCTAGCTCGTGCATGAATAAGTTGATGGCGTTCTCATGCAGTTATTCTCAGCTTTTACCAGTCTTGTTGTTTTTCTTCTTTCTTTCTCCACATGATTGCTCAGGTAGAAGCAGCTCGAGTGCTCAGATGGTTGGAACACCATCAGAAAAGGCTGCCATTTCATCTGTCAATCATGCTCTCCATTCGGTTCCTGCCTGTGAGAGAGCCTTGTGTGCATTTATGCCACAATGATTTGCATCATTATTATTCCACTTAGGCTGATGCTCTGGCTGAGGAACCCATGGTGCAAAAACAGCTATGGATGCACACATACACACAGACACATACACAACCACACAAACGCACAAACACACACAGGTTTCCACTTCTCTCTGGTCTCTGCACGCCTCCTTAATAGATTGCATTTCTGTCACAGTTCAGAGGACAAAAGCATCGAATAATTGTAAACTTGATTAAAACAAGGCTATGCAAATCGGCTACAGAAGCGAGAACACAAGAGCCATGTAAGCTCACGCAGACTCTTTCGATCACAATTAGCCAGCGAATCAAACACTGATTAGGCAAGAAAACAAAAATGGCAACACATCCACACATACACGCTCTCTCTTTCGCACACACATGCCAACTACAAGCAAACATCTGTTTCCCTGTCTTTCATTCTCTCATCTGAGGCTTTGTGAATAGCATCGATCTCTCTGCAGGCCCTAATCAGCATTAGGCCAAATGATGCACTTCCACTAAATAAACAGGAATAACTCCTTTGCCCTGTGAATAAAGTTAAATCTCTGGCATGGGAGATACAGTGCGTTACAGAAACAAGACGTTTAGTCTGATGAACTCTTAATTGGCACCGAAAGCACGGCACGTTTAGAATAACTCAGTATAAAGACCAGTACTGGGACAGAAATAAATAACTGCTGTCAAATACTTACATTCACATTATTGCACATAATATTGCACATGAAAAAACACTGACACAATGTGGAGCAGAGTTAAAGGCAATGTTAAAACTGAAGCAAGTACATGGTTAGTACATGGCAGCTACAGTCACAAATTCCACATGTAACTAGATATTGCCACTTCAAGTAATTAAAAATCATTTCTAATTGAAAGAAACCGCCTGACAATTTCTTCTTGTAAACAGTCCCTCTGGTTTTAGCAGCCAGTAATCTCCATTTTGTGTATACTAAAAAAAAAATCAAATGTAGCATTTTTCTATGCTAACGTTTATGTATTTGTTAGACTAATTCTGTCTTTCCCAGAGTCTTAAATAATAATTTTCACTATATGAATTCTCTAATAGAATGTTTTTCCAAATTACTCCATATCTGCTTTGCTAAACTATTTGCTGGCTATTTGACTCCAAACAATCAGAGAGAGCTTTCAGTAGCTGGTGAGTTACTTAGTTAATGTTTTAAAACAACTTTCAAAAGACGGTAATGTTGAGAGTTTGTTAACATATCATGGCATGTATTATCTAGATAATCACATGAAATTATCTAGCTTACCTAGGATAATCCTGTAATTGTAATATGTTTAGCTTGGTAGCTAGCTGGCTTTTCACTGCAGAATGAACCAAGAGAAGAGGCAAAGTATTTGATGTGATAATTCTGAGGATAACTGTTTACTTCCAGATTTTAAATCATGCGTCAAAGATGAGCTTGGATATCATATAGTAAGAGTATATACTTTATTAAATGAGTACTGCATGCTCATGCTCTCTCTCTCTCTCTCTCTCTCTCTCTCTCTCTCTCTCACTCTCTCTATGTGTGTAGCTCTCTGAAATGCACAATGTTTACTTTTTACTAAACTTTTTTTTTGACAGGTTGTGTCATACATGGGAATCCCAAAAACACCTAGTAATGTACTTCCAATATATAAGCAATATATAACAATATTAACTGATAGCATGAGACATTCATGTAGTTTTGTTTGTGTAGCCTCCTGTATGTTATTACCTTTTCAAACCATCCCTCATGTGTTAAAAAGATTATGTGCATCTGTGCTGAATCTTGTTCTCTGCTCAAATGTGTAAGACTTCACTTGAAAAATAAAGTTCATTGAGTGAATAATTAGGATGCAGCTATGCCACTGTGAGTGAGCAAGTACTTACACATATCGGACATGTTAGTGCGTGTGAGTTGTCTAGAAAGCTTGTTTCTCAATATAGTTATAGTTATCTGCCTCCTGTTAAGTGGCAGGCGTTTCCCTCTCCCTTGCAGGAAGACTGTGCCCTCATTGTCATATTATGCTTTCTGCAGTAGAGAGGGGAATGACTGTTGCTAGGAAATGGCTGGTAACAAATGACTCACGGGGCAATACCAATCCAAGGTGCAGTAATTGGAAAGAATACCAAACAAGCTGCAGTGGGCCAGATGTAGATGGTACAGCTGGAAATCCTTCTTGTGTATGTATCCACTGTCGAATTAGGTTACTAACAGAATTCAGCACGAGTGAGCAAGAAGTGCGACGTGAGTTGATGAAAGCAGATGGCAAATTTTGATTGGTACTTTCCTTGTCAGGAAAAGAAAGTCAGAGCAGGTTTATTCTACCTACACTGGCTGAGACTAGTAAGTTCGGTGTTGGTTTTGACATTTAAAGCTTTGCATTGTTTGGCTCCGGCATATCTCGCTGAGCTACTAAGGCTGTATAGCTCTTCCTGAGCACTGTGCTCAGTCGTGGTAGGACTATTCTTATTTCTTAGGTCTTTTATCTTTTAGTATTTATAGTAATTCTCTGACATTTACAATCAATTCATTAGTGACTGCCTCTTTAATGGACCTTATAGTAAAAGGTTTGTTCTGACATTCTAGTGTTTACTATGTAAAAGCATTTTGAGATTTTGAATTCAGATTAGTATTATTATTAGTAGTAGTTGTAGTAGTAGTAGTTATAGTAGAATGAAAAGGAATATCTCATTCATTTTGCACCTAAACTGTTATTTATTCTCATATTTGGTTTTAAAACTGTGACCAAATGTACTTTTGATTTATCTTGATTATAGTAGCTTATGACATAACGTCTTTATAAAGGGCTGTTGAAAAAAAACTTTCGCTTTTAACAAACTGGTGATGGCAACATGGACAATGTTATATAGCATTTATATAACATGTCAGTCTTATGAGAAAACTTGAATAGCCATGCATTTTTTATGCCGCTTATCCTACACAGGGTCGCAGGGAGCCTGGAACATATCCCAGGTGACTCGGGGCATGAGGTGGGGGATACCCTTGATGGGGTGCAAACCCAATCACACATAAACAATTTCAAAATGCAACCCATCTTTAGACTAGGGGAGGAAACCAGAGTACCCTGAGGAAACCATGAAGCACGGTGAGAATATGGAAACTCCACACACACAGGACAGCAACGGTAATCGAACCAACGTGGTAGGCAAACGTGCTAACCACTAAGCCACTGTGCCCCACTACAATGTACATGACTTCTGTAAAATATTATGTGGCAGAGTGTAATAGATTTTCAAGCATCTGGTGTACAAATCAGATGCGTTTTCAGTTTTCTCATACAAACACAAATAATTTTAGATTTTTTTGGAATATGTCTCAAAATTTTCCAGATTGTGCATCCTCATGAATCTTTCATAAATTAATTAAAAACGCTTTAGTTGTACTCACTGACTAATGCAGAAAATGCTGTGATTTATGAGTCTCTTCCTCTAGCTGAGGCTGCAGAGGAGCTGGGTTTGTAATAGCGGAGATAGGGAGAGAGAGAGCCACAGGCTTGTCAATAAAGTAATCATTAGTATTAGATTGGGTTTGTGCACCTTAGCAACTAAAGGCACTTTAAAGTGTGGAGGCCACTGGGCTTCAGATTCAATATTTGTATGTGACACATGGTACAGATTGGCTCTACCAGACCTAGTGATGTAATGGCAGCAGCCCTGAGTCACATGGACCATGTTTAAATGTTTCATTTTATGTGTTTTGAGTATCAGGATTAAATCTGGATTATTACATTAACCTGTCTCTCCAACCAAAACACTTTGCAATAAGTGATACATGTTTAAAACTGTTAGCGAGATCATAAACAGCATATAAAAAACAACCCTGGAATTTGGATGTTTGAAAGTAATGAGTTGATTTCAATATTTACACTTTTACACGATTGCTTACACACTCGTATTAAAAATAACACACAGTGAAACCTCACACTCAAGGAGCAAAACCTCAACCCGGATCTGCACAACTAGAAGTACATGCTCAGGCACAGACTTTTTTGCAAAACTCTACACACCGTGTTTTGCAAAACACTAAACATACTTCTCTACATTACACACAGAAATCTAACATGATGTCTCTTTTTTGCCATTTCAAGGCACTGCTTTCCAATATACCACACCTATTAACCAACTGAACAACCACGGCCATCAGGTGTATAGACACTTAGGTGCTTAATTGTAAACTCAACAATCAGGCGTAAGCACTATAAAAAGGCAACAGGTGAGTTTACCTGTTTTCAGTAAAAATGGAAGGCAGCATTGCAGAACTTGCAGTAAGAGGAAGAGGAAATGGTAGACCTGGAGGAGGACATGGACAAAGAAGACGAGTACCAAATTTAACAAATGAGATTCGAGCAATTGTTTTACCATGTTGTAAACCATGGGTTGACATTGAGAGAGACTGAACAGAGAGTTTAGCCAAAGCTCAGCAGATATACTGTTGCAACAGTAATTCAGATATTTCGACAAGAGCACAGGTAAAAAAAATTAAATAAATAAAATAATAATAATAAAAAAACTTTTCTCTAATGTCTACAGTAAAATCAGTACAGTGTAACCTACTATATGCACTACATCAGTCCTTTTTGGTACCCATTCACTGCATTCCATGTTTGAAACAATGCCTTGTATGCTGTCCTGTGACATTTTACATGTATTTTGATTGGTCTACATAGGATTGAGTTTCGAGAACGTCAAGGAGGAAGGGGCCCCATATTCACAAAGGAACAAGAGATAGCTATCGTAAACATAGTTTTGGACAATAATGCGATACGTCTCAGAGAAATTCAAACAAACATCCTCAATGACCACACAGTTTTCAATAATGTCCATTAGGTCTCTCTATCAACACTGGGGAGATTAATTAGAAAACATCACACACAGATGAAACAACTCTACTGAGTTTTCACTCCAATACCTCCCACCATACTCTCCCTTCCTTAACCCCACTGAGGAGTTTTTTTGGCATGACGATGGAAGGTTTACAATCTTCAAAATGTCAAGATACCCCTCATTCAAACCATGGAGGAGGTCTGCGACCTAATTCAAGAAGATCCTTCCCCTCACTGTCTTGTGAGAGAGGACATAGCCTGTGATGTGGATGAAGTGCTATGGCCAGACCCAGCTAGGCAAAGAGATTATATCTCTAACTATTAGAAAAGTAGTAATGTTAAAAGTATTTCAGATTGAGCACAACAGTGTGTAACTGGTTCAAACAGAACCAGATCATATGTACCATGTGTGCCATACAGTGTCAAATTGTTTTTTTCTTTATTTCATAAATTATTGTATAGTTTTGAATGAAGTGTCTCATTTTGCAAAAGATCTGAGGTGTTCTGCTACTTGTGTGTGTGTGTGTGTGTGTGTGGGGGGGGGGGGGGGGTTGTGAATGTAGTATAGTGTTTTGACAAAATGAACCCTGTTTTCAAAATCGTGCTTAATCAATCGTAAAAAAGAAAAAAAAAAAAAAAAGAAAAAAAAACATCAGTTTGTAGTCTGGTTATCTGGAGATGCATTTGCTTTGTATGAAATCCCAGGAACCCATCAGAGTTTCAGTACTTCCATGTACAGTATATCACAAAAGTGAGTACACCCCTCACATTTTTGTAAATGGGGAGAAAGTGTGTTAAATTTGGCGTCATCGCTCTCACACTCCATCATACTGGTCACCTCATGGCAAAGAACTCTCTGAGGATCTGAAAAAAAGAATTGTTGCTCTACATAAAGATGGCCTAGGCTATAAGAAGATTGCCAAGACCCTGACACTAAGCTGCAGCATGGTGGCCAAGACCATACAGCGGTTTAACAGTATAGGTTCCACTCAGAACAGGCCTCGCCATGGTCGACCAAAGAAGTTGAGTGCACGTGCTCAGTGTCATATCCAGAGGTTGTCTTTGGGAAATAGACGTATGAGTGCTGCCAGCATTGCTGCAGAGGGTGAAGGGGTGGGGGGTCAGCCTGTCAGTGCTCAGACCTTATGCCACCACTGCATCAAACTGGTCTGCATAGCTGCCGTCCCAGAAGGAAGCCTCTTCTAAAGATAATACACAAGAAAGCCCACAAACAGTTTGCTGAAGACAAGCAGACTAAGGACATGGATTACTGGAACCATGTCCGGTGGTCTGATGAGACCAAGATAAACTTATTTGGTTCAGATGGTGTCAAGCGTGTGTGGCGGCAACCAGGTGAGGAGTACAAAGACAAGTGTGTCTTGCCTACAGTCAAGCATGGTGGTGGGAGTGTCATGGTCTGGGGCTGCATGAGTGCTGCCGGCACTGGGAAGCTACAGTTCAGTGAGGGAACCATGAATGCCAACATGTACTGTGACATACTGAAGCACAGCATGATCAGTATGCAGTATTACAGCATGATAACAACCCCAAACACACCTTCAAGACGACCACTGCCTTGCTAAAGAAGCTGAGGGTGAAGGTGATGGACTGGCCAAGCATGTCTCCAGACCTAAACCCTATTGAGCATCTGTGGGGCATCCTCAAACGGAAGGTCTCTAACATCCACCAGCTCCGTGATGTCGTCACGGAGGAGTGGAAGAGGACTCCAGTGGCAACCTGTGAAGCTCTGGTGAATTCCATGCCCAAGAGAGTTAAGGCAGTGCTGGAAAATAATGGTGCCACACAAAATATTGACACTTTGCGCCCAATTTGGACATTTTCACTTAGGGGTGTACTCACTTTTGTTGCCAGCAGTTTAGACATTAATGGCTGTGTGTTGAGTTATTTTAAGGGGACAGCAAATTTACACTGTTAAACAAACTGTACACTCACTAGTTTACATTGCAGCAAAGTGTCATTTCTTCAGTGTTGTCACATGAAAAGATATAATCAAATATTCACAAAAATGTGAGGGGTGGACTCACTTTTGTGAGATACTGTATATGAAACCCATCCGAACGTTAATTAGATTCCCAGATAGAATGAACACTCAGGAGATACACGTAAGAAACAGACTTTTGAATTCGATTTGCATATGCATTTGCAGAATTTTAATTTTGACTGTTATGGATGGGTTGTTTTCAATATTTTTTGTTTTGTGTTGACTTTAAGGCCTAAGGCTATCATATTATGAAATATTTTGAAAGGTGAAATGTCTAAGTAAAGGTTGCTTGGTTCACCATATATGTGGTTCTCTGTTGTAACCATGTCTGTTGCAACTTTTGTGTAATGTGTACTTTTTTATAGTGTTACAAAGGCCTCCCAGATCTCTGATGCAGGAGTATTAACACCTGAAACTTGTTCCCAGCTAATCAAGAACTGTTTAAAAGATCCAATTAGTTTAGTCTGTATGTGCACAGCTCTGCCATTTCCATGTTCATGGTTTAGTCTAGTTCCAAGATATTTTCCTCAATCTGTTTTTCCCCTCTTTTTGTGTTTGATCCAGTTTGCTATCTATCAAGTTAGATTGTGTGAAGCCAGTTTCATGTTTTCAGTTGTAGTTTATTACTTTAGTTGTCATATTCTTCCTGATCTTGCTTATTTCACTGACTTTATGTCCAACCATTGATTAAAAAAAAATAAAAGCCAAAGTGTCTGTGTTGAGTTCTGTTACACTCAGTGATTAGGGTTTATCGTTATGTTTGAATTCATGCAATTATGCTATCATTCTGATCTAATGCAATTTTAATATTATTTCTCAAATATAGTGGCATGGTGGGTAGCATTGCCTTCTCACATCTCCAGGGTCCTGGATTCAATCCTGAGCTTGTTTTACTGTCTGTTTGGTGTTTCACCTGTTCTCCCAGTGTTCATATGGGTTTCCTCTAGGTTCTC
The DNA here is from genome assembly GCF_001660625.3 of Ictalurus punctatus. Taxonomy (NCBI): domain Eukaryota; kingdom Metazoa; phylum Chordata; class Actinopteri; order Siluriformes; family Ictaluridae; genus Ictalurus; species Ictalurus punctatus. The sequence continues at coordinate 10,343,954 of NC_030417.2, forward strand.
TGGTTTCCTCCCAGTGTCCCAAAACAGGCAGGTAGGTGGATTGTCTATACTAAATTGACCCAAGGTGTGAGTGAATGTGTGTGAACAGTGCCTTATGATGGATATAAATGGGATTGGCTCTGTATCCAGGATAAAGTTACTAAAGGTTAATGAATGATGAATTTCCCAAAAGTTTTTACATCACTAACGTGTTTCATAAATGTAATCTTATTTCCTGAAAGCACTGGATTTGATAACACAACACACAGATGACTGTACTGTTAGAGCCACTATCAAGTATTAGTTGTTAGAAGATAACAGTTATGCCACAGTGCAGTTGAATTCTCAAATCTGATTAGTCAGAAGGTGTTGATTCATTTTCTATAACAGCAGTGAAGGCTGCAAATCAAATAATCACAGGCTTATATTAATGTTCATATTGCTACACTGTATGTGAGAACAGGAACTTGTTTCCTGCATGTTTTTACAAAATTAAATCATTCTTTAATAAATTAAAAAAAATCTTGCTTTGGTATAAAAGGAATAAAATGTTCTGTTATTCGAAATTAGTTCACTTCTGCTTCTTTTGGGCCGCGTCACGGAACTATGTTGTTGATTATTTTCCAGTAACAGCACACCTGTCCTGTTTTATTCCTTACTTAACACGGTGGTTTGAGCATCTATGTGCTACTGTTAAAACATTTCACATCATAACAATTTTGTTTTTAAAGGAAGTAAATGTGTGCATGCGAGAGAATTCTACTGAACTAATGATTTCTACGAATTTCTGTTAGTTTTTGATTAATTAAATAGAGACAGTGTTTGTAAGTGGACTGTTGGACCATCCACTATGTTGTATTTCTTCTGAGATCATGAGTTAATGTGTTGCTCAGTCACATACATCTGCAGAAAGACCACATCTAGTCTCTGTCTTTCATCTGCACTCATACACTCTCCTCTCATCTGTGGATTATAGAGATAAATAATTCATCATCACCTGGTAAAGAGATTAAAATTGTGTGTGTGTGTGTGTGTGTGTGTGTGTGTGTGTGTGTGTGTGTGTGTGTGTGTGCGTGTGTGTGGAACCTAAGGCTCCTAAGTGGCAGAATATCTAAATGGCTCACTGTAGGAATACCTCCACTGTCTGCTACCTGCCGTGAACTCCAATTTTCTACTAATATTCAGGCCCTCTCTAAGAGGGCTTTACCTCGCCTGGAAATGACACGGTTATGACTCATCGCTTTTTACTGGGAGAAAGGAGGAGGAGACTCCAGAAACAAGCTCTAGAACTTTTTGACATTGATGAATGTGAAAGGGAACACACTGTACTAGAAAGTGATGAACGTCAGCGTCTAAACGTCAAAGTTTTTGCCCGAAGATTATTTTTTTAAACTCTCTTGTCTCCTGTGTGTGCTGTATGTGCTTAGCTGCCCTGGCTCTCAGAAAATCCAGACTTCCCTATGGCTGTGATGACAAAAAATGAGATTTCATCAGTTTCAATTGTATTTTGTTTCATTCTCTGAATTAATTAAATAAGCCCATGTGGTGTGCACTGAGTTTGGCAGCTTAACTGATTCATTAGGCAAGACTTTGTATTGCCTTCACATTGAACTATATAGCAACTGCAATAATATTGCAACAAACAAATTAACTCAGCATTGTATCTGAATTGCCTTAATAACTAAACATTGCGTGCTTGTGTTTGTTTTGGTTTCCTGTCATTGTTTTGTTGTCTGAATGTGGTCACCTGTTCTCTGTTGGTCCTTGTTTCTTATTATGCTTGTGTTTCATCACCAAGCCTTGATTTCTGTATTCACCCTGTTTAGATCCTACTGTTTCCAGGTTTCTGATTATGGATTATCACTGAATTATTCCTCTCTCATTTTGCCTCAGCTTATGATTCTTGAATTTGCTCCAAGCGTATATCATTTCTTGGATCACATGTTACAAACTGTTTTTTAAAGGATCTTCGAGGGTCCTTTAATTCAATTCAATTCAATTCAATTTTATTTGTATAGCGTTTTTACAATAGACATTGTCTCAAAGCAGCTTTACAGATATATCAACACGGTATACAGATATTAAACGTGCGAATTTATCCCAACTGAGCAAGCCACTGAGTGGCGACGGTGACAAGGAAAAACTCCCTAAGATGTTTTAAGAGGAAGAAACCTTGAGAGGAACCAGACTCAGAAGAGAACCCATCCTCATCTGGGTAACAACAGATAATGTGGAAAAGTTCATTATTGACTTATATGAAGTCTGTATGGCCTTAAGAGCAGCCGTAGTCCCAGCAGTCTGGAATTGGAGAAGATTTGAGCTCCATACAGCTTTAATGGTTCACTGGATAATTAAGGACTCTTAGCGTTCTAAAAAGGTTTTATCTGGAACCCCTTTTCTTTTGTAGGATTCAACATAGAACCTCTTAGGGTTATGCCAGCAAGACAACCAATGATTTCTTTAAGAAGCAGTTTTCATCGGGTAGCAATGGTGCTCCCATTTCAGAAAACTAGTTGCACCGAACTAGGAAAAATTCATAAACACCCACCAAAGTGTGTGGAGCCACAAAATACAGTTCACATGCTGTCTGCAATGTCTGAAGCGATGGAGGTGAAGTGTTACAAATTTAGCCAAGACAGCTTGGTTGTTAACTGTATTATTAAACACACCAGGACTGATTTTGCTAGCTAGTCATTCCTTTAAGCAGCTAAGTAAGTTTCCAATTCAATTTTAAATGTGTAGCACTGTTAACAGTAGACATCGTTACAGAGAAGAATCACACAATTCTGGATGTAGATTTAGATCCTTAATGAGCAAGCTGGAGGCTACAGTGGCAAGGAAAAACTTCCAGAGATGACATGAGGTAGATACCTTACTATAAATCTTAAAAAGAGTAAAGACGAACAGTGCAGTAGATTAAAATGATGTTTAGTATGAGTATGTTGTGAATAAAAGTCCTGGAATGAGCATTGGGCAGTCCTATCATTTCTTAACCATATTTAGCTATATACATTGAGGGAAAAAAGTATTTGATCCCCTGCTGATTTTGTACGTTTGCCCACTGACAAAGAAATGATCAGTCTATAACTTTAATGGTAGATTTATTTGAACAGTGAGAGACAGAATAACAACAAAAAAAATCCAGAAAAACGCACGTCAAAAATGTTATAAATTGATTTGCATTTTAATTAGGGAAATAAGTATTTGACCCCTCTGCAAAACATGACTTAGTACTTGGTTTAAAAACCCTTGTTGGCACTCACAGAGGTCAGACGTTTCTTGTAGTTGGCCACCAGGTTTGCACACATCTCAGGAGGGATTTTGTCCCACTCCTCTTTGCAGATCTTCTCCAAATCATTAAGGTTTCGAGGCTGACGTTTGGCAACTCGAACCTTCAGCTCCCTCCACAGATTTTCTATGGGATTAAGGTCTGGAGACTGGCTAGGCCACTCCAGGACCTTAATGTGCTTCTTCTTGAGCCACTCCTTTGTTGCCTTGGCCGTGTGTTTTGGGTCATTGTCATGCTGGAATATCCATCCACGACCCATTTTCAATGCCCTGTCTGAGGGAAGGAGGTTTTCACCCAAGATTTGACGGTACATGGCCCCGTCCATCGTCCCTTTGATGCGGTGAAGTTGTCCTGTCCCCTTAGCAGAAAAAAAACCCCAAAGCATAATGTTTCCACCTCCATGTTTGACGGTGGGGATGGTGTTCCAGGGGTCATAGGCAGCATTCCTCCTCCTCCAAACACGGCGAGTTGAGTTGATGCCAAAGAGCTCCATTTTGGTCTCATCTGACCTCAACACTTTCACCCAGTTGTCCTCTGAATCATTCAGACGTTCATTGGCAACTTCAGACGGGCATGTATATGTGCTTTCTTGAGCAGCGGACCTTGCGCGCGCTGCAGGATTTCAGTCCTTCACGGCGTAGTGTGTTACCAATTGTTTTCTTGGTGACTATGGTCCCAGCTGCCTTGAGATCATTGACAAGATCCTCCCGTGTAGTTCTGGGCTGATTCCTCACTGTTCTCATGATCAATGCAACTCCACGAGGTGAGATCTTGCATGGAGCCCCAGGCCAAGGGAGATTGACAGTTCTTTTGTGCTTCTTCCATTTGCGAATAATCGCACCAACTGTTGTCCCCTTCTCACCAAGCTGCTTGGCAATGGTCTTGTAGCCCATTCCAGACTTGTGTAGGTCTACAATCTTGTCCCTGACATCCTTGGAGAGCTCTTTGGTCTTGGCCATGGTGGAAAGTTTGGAATCTGATTGATTGATTGCTTCTGTGGACAGGTGTCTTTTATACAGGTAACAAACTGATATTAGGAGCACTCCCTTTAACAGTGTGCTCCTAATCTCAGCTCGTTACCTGTATAAAAGATACCTGGGAGCCAGAAATCTTTCTGATTGAGAGGGGGTTAAATACTTTTTTCCCTCATTAAAATGCAAATTAATTTATAAAATTTTTGACATGCGTTTTTCTGGATTTTTTTGTTGTTATTCTGTCTCTCACTGTTCAAATACAACTACCATTAAAATTATAGACTGATCATTTCTTTGTCAGTGGGCAAACGTACAAAATCAGCAGGGGATCAAATACTTTTTTCCCTCACTGTAGCTATATGCACAGAGCAACTGAACTAATCACAAATAGGGTGCATGAGAGAGAAAGGCACTACAAATAATAATAATAATAATAATAATAATAATAATCATCATCATCATCATCATCATCATAATAATAAGAGAAAGGGCCAGGCCCTGCAGAGGATAATGGAGCAGCTTAATGAGAACATTCTCAATCTTCCCAATGGCCATTCCGCCATTGGTCTAAACCACTCCCTTCACAAACTAAAATCTGAATAGTTGTAACTTCATAAGCTGGAACTCATCATGCTTGCAGAAGCATGATGTTCAATCTGCAGGAATCTCAAGTAATGAAGCCTCTTCCTGATATATCTTCTCTCTAACCCCAGCATCTGTCTTAGTTTAAGACTGAACATCTGCCATATGGCCATGCCGAACTGTGCTAAAGTATAATTGTTATCCATCAAGTCAAAACACATGAACAAATGAAGAGGCTTTGGCTTAGAGCGCCTATGCAATTATAGCTTTGTACATTTTTATTTTTGAAAAATATCAGAATGAGCTGCGTCTTATGGCTGGTGAGCTTGAAATTGGAAATAGCAATAATACTGAGAGGCAGATTGAATCATTCTGAGAGCAATGATAAATGAGAACCATTAGGTATCAGACAATTTGCTGCATAGAGGATATACTTTTCCAATTAGACAGTTATCTTTAGAGCAATGAGTGTGTTGCAGCAATGTTGCAGCAATTTTTTTTTTTTTTAATATCCCATTTGATCACTTTCAGGCATATTTAGGAATGTCACAGTGTGATATAGATATGGTTAACCAATATTCCAAATACATTAAAATAATAATAATAATAATAATAATAATAATAATAATAATAATAATAATAATAATAATAATAACAACATAAAAGAGGAGCACCTGTAGACCTGCAATTATCCAATCAGCCAATCAAGTGGGAAATGGGAAATAATGTGATCTCAGTGACTTTGACCATGACATGGTTGTTGGTGTTAAACAGGCTGGTATGAGTATTTCAGAAAATGCTGAACACCTGGGAATTTCACACAAACTAGAGTTTATAGAGAATGGCGTGAAAATACAAAAAACATACAAGGTGCAGCAGTACCATGTTGATGGGAGAGACCAGATTGGTTTGTGCTGACTGGAAGGCTATGGTATCTAAAATAACCACATCATGGTGAGCAGAAAAGCATCTCAGAATGCACAACATGTCAAATCCTAAGGCAAATGACACCTGAGACATGTCTGATCAAGCACCCGACAGCACTGCTGCTCACTGAATGGGCCAGTAAATGATGGGTCTGGGGGACATTCTTCATCTTGTCCATCACACTGATGGTAATCTTTGACGGTAACATCAAATAAGCTGATGTTCATTTACCACTTTACAATGATTTCATCACACATCAGGAATGGTGTTTCCATTGTAACAGATCCTGGAATCATCACTCAAGGACTCCACCTGTCAGTCAAACTCACAACAGAAGCAAGAGGGGACTGTGAGAATTTGGACAGCTGAATGGTTTTGCTGTGATGTTATTCATTCACATTACTGACAGACAACATTCATTTTTATCCAGATTGTATTCTCACCCATCTATCACCATGTCAGGCTCATGTTTTTGAGGGGAAAACAAAGACACAGCAGTGACCTGAATTAGCAGTCTGAGGACCTTGTTTGAGGGATCTGGCCTGATGACAAAAGAGCTGCTAAAGGATTAAAGGATTAGGGAGTAGGATAGCTCAAAGCCTTGTAGCAGCCACAAATGGTTCATAGGTGTTGTTACTATCACTGCAAGATTCTTATGTAAATACCATAGCATTTGTACAATTTCACTAGACTGCACAAATTTTGGATCAGGTAAACGCACCAAATAACCATTACACAGGATTATGAGACACTGTTTTAGATGAAATCTTTCAAGAACACGTGTAATTCAAGTGCAATTTATATCAGCATGGGTGAGGAATTGAGCTTAGAGTCGTGAGTGATACTGAAAGACAAAATCTTTTATTTATCATGTGCATATTATGTCAAAGACATTCGTACATCAAGATGCTTGAGGTGTGTCTATGAACACAAAACGAACACATGTTAAAAGCACAAAATATACAAAACAACAAATACTAAACTAATGCAAATTATACATATAATAGGAAATAAAATAGAAGGTGCTATACAGGTGAAATAGAGTCTTGTTAGTTCCTTTGGTCTTGCGCAGTGGGAATGCCTATCACCCCTCAGTGCCTTGAGGTCTCTGAGCACTGTGACAATAAAGCAGCCTCCTTACAGCCTCACACACACACCCACACACACCATCTCAGAGGTATAACCACATTCAAGCAAGCTCAAATCTCACTAGTGCATTATTAATGCCTCATTGAGCAAAAACTCGTAAACGCATAGAAGATTAGAGCCAAACATTCAATTTCCTTCATTCTTCTTTTCTCCCTTCATTACACTGTACGTACACATTCAGATCTCCTGTATGTGGACCATAAGAAGGTCCAAATTTGCATAGTAAAATCTGTGTAATATAACCAAGATTTATGTGCTGTGTGTGCGGAGTTTGCATGTTCTCCCCGTGCTGCGGGGGTTTCCTCCGGGTGCTCCGGTTTCCTCCCCCAGTCCAAAGACATGCATGGTAGGCTGATTGGCATGTCCAAAGTGTCCGTAGTGTATGAATGGGTATGTGAGTGTGTATGTGATTGTGCCCTGCGATGGATTGGCACCCTGTCCAGGGTGTACCCCGCCTTGTGCCCGATGCTCCCTGGGATACGCTCCAGGTTCCCCGTGACCCTGAAAAGGATAAGCGGTATAGAAGATGGATGGATGGATGGATAACTGAGATTTATGAAAAGTGTTTTGTAGAAGCGATTGACTATCTCTTATATACTATATACACACAAAAACATATAGCTGCTGTATTCTGTCGAACGAGGCACACTCCACGAGCAATCAATCACGCCATCACCTGGCCCATAATGTGGCTCCTCCTAGACAATTACAAGGAATGATTATGCATGAAGGAAAGCAAGACAGCACATTACCACGCATGATCACACACCGAGGTTTTGGTCTATGGTGTTTTACATTCAAAGACAGAAATGGGGCATATTATGCATTAGCTCTTTAAAGCAGACAAGATTCTGTATGTCACTTTGGATAAAATGTGCTTTCTAAATTAATAAATGCAGATGTAATGTAAATTGGGTAATCTAGTGGCTTTAGCTCACTCTAACACATTCTCAATATCACAAATGTATTTCCCAGTATCTGCTGTGATATTAGATATTTAAATAGGAGCGCAAAACTGAATAGCTACAGCTTGACAGTGAAACTATTAGGGTTGAGGACTATTGAGCAAGGTCTCCTCTATGGCATAATAAGAAGGATGTAGGGCAAACTATCAGGCAGACAGATCAGGCATCTGCATTTGTGATTTTTATTAAGTGTTTCAAGTCATTTTCATGCTGTGTTTCCTCCAAAGATTGTAGCCGTTGTAAAAGTTGTAACTTTTTTGTTCAAACAACAGCAAAAAAAAAAAAAAAAACACCAAAAAAACACTAAACATACAATTCAGTTATTTTGTTTAATTTGTACTTTAATTAGCCACAGTTTGCTTTTCTGTGTTTCTTTTGGGAAAAGAATACGGATGATAGAGTAAATATTCTACCTTTGCAAGCATTACACCCATGACTGTTATATCACAACCACTCAGTCTTAGAACATGACCTTGAGAGTTCAGAGTGATGGCCTAATATAAACGGTGTACTACAGTAAAATGGTAAAATCTCCCAAAATTTTGTTCCTCAACAATGAGATTTTCTGACTATAATCTGAAGATTTCTTACACAGTATATTAAATATTTTTTATTTTTATATTTACAATTTTACACAATTTGGTGCCATCAACAAATTTTGCACGGCTATAAATATCAAAATTTTGTTTATTTGTCATTTTTCAGAGTTTCAGAAATTCTTTAAATGGATTTGTATATGAATGAGAAATTAATTTAGTTCTGCAATAGGAGTAAATGCAAACCTTTACTAAAGCAAACTATATAAGCACTATGTAACAACTATTTACAAATAATTCTATTTACAGCTGTCATCTATATAGACTCTTTAGGCTACTGAAAGGAATAGAGTGATGGGGAGAGGGATAAAGTACTGAAGGATAGAGTATAAAGGGGTGAGTATTGGGGATGAGGAATGATGTTACACTGGTCCTTCAGTCCTGGGCTCTCTATACAGACATGTAAATGAAGAAAAAAGATTTTTTTTTTAAATACTAAGTTAACTGAAAACAACAAACTTGATGTATACTTACTCATGCACAGCTTGAGCAATGTAGGGAAAAGTAGTCATGGAAAAGAACGAATATGAAATGCAACAGAGGAAGAAAAGATGAATTTTGGGGGTTTAATTATAGCATTAATGTGCTAAAGTTGCAATCAGGTTATCTGTATGTTCTCTCTCTATGTTCTATATGAATTTCTTTAGTAGCAACTCTTTTACAGGGGCTTGGGGCACAAATGCTCCACATAATCTAAGCGAAATTATGAACAGGTTTACAAAAATGCTGTTATTTAATAAAGAAAAAACATATTGAGTAATTGCTGATATGGTGACATTTTCTGTAAGTGGATTTTTAAAATATATCTGTGGAATGAGTTTCGGGTGTCAGAGCTTTGTAAGGGTCAATACGTTTTCTGCCGCAGTACAGAGGACTTAGTGCTTTGTTTTGTTTTTATAGTAACATGACAAGCTGGTTTTTTTTTTTTTTTTTTGCCTTATTAAAGTTACTAGAGATAGCAGGATCTAGCGAGCATCCCACAATATTAAATTGTAAATTAAAAGAGATAAAAGCATGAAGAGGAAGGGGGGTTGGGGGTGGCAGAGGGGTGGGTAGAGGGAATGACATTGCTGAGAGCTTCTCCAAAGTGTCCATCATCCGCTGGACATGTTGCCAGAGGAGCCACGAAACTGCACTTGCTAAGGCTGCTGGGTCGCTGTTGACAAAGCTTATCCTATTGACAATCTATACACACACACACACACACACACACACACACACACACAAATCCAACATAGTGTCACTGAGTAATAGTTACAATGCTGAGAATTTGTCTATCGTGATATCTGAAGATATTCAACACTTACAATAAGCACTGTGAAGTACAGCTGTGCTGCAGGCTCCCACATGTCCACATCCCACATGCTGATGAACCCAAACAGGCTCTCCAAGAATCCTCCCTCACAATTATATCAGGGTTAAAAATATCAGGGTTAAACATATTGGAAAACAAAATGAGATAAAATAGACCTTGTTCTGAAACTACATTAAAGCATCGCTTTTAAGTCTCCTGAGAAGACACTTACTGCCTCAGGAGCTGAGTCATTTGTGAAGTATCCGAAGTGAAGCAGCTAATAAAACACATCCAGGAAGTTGTAATGGTGGAGCTACACAGAGGAGAAAAGTTACAAAAAGAAATTAGCTTTTGTTGCGTTTTCTATATAATCAAAATTTTGATTTAAAAAAAAATCTGTCATTTTACACAAGCACCTGTAAGGTTACCTGGGCCGTGAAGAGCTCTGTTACATTTGATTCCTGATTAGAAGGACTTCTCACGAATCAAATCAGAGACCCATAAGTCAGCTGCACATCCTGTTAAAAAAAAAAAATTATTTAAAAAAAACTCTATAACTCATTTTGGCTATGGTCTTCAACATGGCTACTGGTTTTAAACCCTAACAAGAAGCAGTATCTAAGCCTAAGTGTGTCCATTACTCCAGTAAAGTTACACAGATAATAGACTACATTGGCCAAATTTCCAATTATCGCATTTCCCAGAGCCATATTCTTTTTGTGTGTGTGTGTGTGTGTGTGTGTGTGTGTGTGTGTGTGTGTGTGTGTGTGTGTGTGTGTGTGTGTGTGTGTGTGTGTGTGTGTGTGTGTGTGTGTGTGTGTGTGTGGTTCAACGACCTAAAAACACACACTCACTCATATACACACACACACTTAGACAGAAGCAGCCTACAGGTTTCAAATGTAGTTAAAATATAACTTTTTAACTGACACATACCTGTTGGACAGAGGGATTGTCTACTGACTCTTCCAGCAAATTCTCAGGTTCTGCAGTAAACTACTTTTGTGTGACTCAGAATTACAACTTCAGTTACAACTAATATTTTCTATCATACATTTAAAAGCAATAGCCAAGTTTATTAGTTATTAACATTATGATCAATATTGCATTTTTTTGAGCCCTTAAAATGGGTAGCCATGTTTTCAAGTGCACCAGCATTAAGCTAACTATTAACTGTATAATTCATGACCAAGCATTAAAGGAGAATATTTCACCAGATATGTCATTTTAATCTTTAGCTCTGCTCAGTACAATATTTATCTTTATGTTAGCTACCAAGCTAAGTAGCCAGGTTTGTTAGTGGTGTAGCTAATGTTAGACCAGTTTCCCCAAACACACAGATGATACTCTGGTGTTTTCGAGTAGAGTTTTTTCTAATTAACATTTTATTTACTAATCTTAATAAACATAAATACTATACTGTTATAGTTATTAAAACTTTTAACCAAATTCAGCAAGCTAACTATCTTTATACTCACTATGAAAAATGAAATAGTTAGTTATTTTGCCAGGTAGAAAAGATATATCTGTAAAAATGTCTGGTAGCGTGCTAGCTGGCTAATCACTAGGCTAATCATGATGTAGTGTAAAACCAGTAGCCAGGGTTTGTAAAAGTGACCTTCTAATGGGGTAAATTTTATATTGTGGAAATAAACTAAATTCTTAAGCCAAGTTAATCAACTCGGTGAAGGATTTTAGTGTGTAAATTGAACCAGGAGCCAGGTTCGCTAACACAATAACTAGCATTAGGCTAATTCACACCAATATTAGGTAGATAACATTAGACTGTAATACTGTAACTTGAACATGATTTATTGTAAAAGCAGTGAGGAAGTAAAGTCACATGAGCGGCTGAGGCTCTTCCTACCTTATGGAGGCTGAGTGTGGTCAGGAGGAAAGTGCTCTCTGCTCTCTGCACTCTCTGCAAGTGGCGGTAAACGCAGGAATCCACACTGGCAGAGAGCATGACCAACCGTACAGCACAGGCGATCTCACCCAGAGTCCAGTTCTTCACATCAGGCAGAAATCTTCAGCAATCCATCGCTTTCTTCGTCAGAAGTCACTTTGTGTAGAGTTGAGAAAGATGATGTTGATCCATAGCGATGCAGAAACTCGATGCTGTGTTTTGGTTTAAAATTATTTGGTGGAATGCATTTATTACCATCACAAACAATTTTAAGAAAACACAACAAACACACAGATGATGCAAAAGATTTAATACATAGGTTCTTGACCCCACATAGTATTCACCTGAGATGCAGATTGACGTTTCTGCATGGAATATTTAATAATAATTAAAGCTACATTATTGTTGTTGCTGTCATGGTTTTTATTTGTATTATTGTTGTTGTTGTTAATAATAATAATAATAATAATAATAATAATAATAATAATAATAATAAACCTTTTATTACCCATCATTCAATCTGGAGCTCCTCTTATACCCATTTTACACCAGACCTTCTGTCATGTGTGCTGTCCAATGTAAAGACTATTTTGATTAAAATAAAATAAGTTTTATTATTTCTGTCTTCTAACTGAAACACTACAAACTACAACATTCATGCTATATTATTTCGGTGCACACCCGTAATCGAAACAGCACAGGAGCTCACACTGTGCCATCGGTTAAAATCCAAACTTTATGTGATCATATACAATGGGTAATGCATGCTTAGAATATATACAGTTATTTATAAACCACTGCAAAAAATCGGAGGAACAATTTGATCGCAACGGCCATTAATCTTCTGTCAGGAAATGCTTCAAACTAGCGATCAAAGACTACAGATTTTGGCCTAGGATTATAGGAATCATTTAGGATTCCCAAAATTTGTCTCAGACGACCAAATCGTGGCCAAAATCATACAGTGTGAACCTGGGTTTATTCTTCGGGATCTTGCAACCATATTCTCTCGTCCTCGGCTTGTCCTTGATTTGAAAACTGCATGTGCTGCAGGCGAACATAAAAATTTTTTTTAAAAAAACTCTTCCTTCGACAGGAGGTGAATGATGTGTCAATGATGAAATGATGTGTCAATCAGATTCGGCAACTGCCAGTGGCGAATAAAATGTTGGGGTGGCACCCGGGGTGGCCTCTTGTACATCCATTTTTTCACATTCCTGTACATATATTTCATATTTCATATCATATTTCTTATTATTTCAATTAATTTCTGATTCTATTTTGTAATATAGTATTGAATGCACAGTCTAAAGAGGAGTAGGCCAGGTTTTCACTGCAAGTTATATACTGTATATAATTGTGTATGTGACAAATAAAATCTTGAATCTTGAATCTTGATCTATGTCTCTTGACTTGGATAATCTGCAGTGTGATGCACAAGCCCAGTTCTATCAATAGTTGTGGTCTCTTTCCAAAAACGCTTGAGAAGTCCTGATTTAATATGTTCATATAGTTTATAATGATGTAGCCTGATCTGACAAGTGGTAGAATAAAAGATGAAAAAAGAAAGTGTTCTATCTCATAAATTGTGTGTTTCAAATGTCCCCTGTTAGATATGTCCTCTAAATTGTTACCAGGAGTAAAAAGTAGCAAACTACATGTACTCACATTACAGTACTTGAGTAGGCCTGCGTAGTAACTGTAACTGTACTTTTTAAAATATGCTATTTAACATACAGCGGCCTCCTGAGATGAATAGGACACAAACCAAAAGGCTTTGGAGCTGGCCTTGTCCATCATCACCTGTAAGGGAGACAGCAAGGAAAACAAAGGATTAGCATTCCACACACACACACACACACACACACACACACACACACACACACACACATTGCTATAATGGATTGGTTTCCTTTCCATGGCAGAAGAGCACAGAAAAATGTGGGTGTCTATTCTTTGGAGCCAAATATCCAAAGAAATAACTACAAATATCTGAACAGCCTTTGAAGTAAGTGTAACAGATAAGTGCTGATCCTTCAAGCTGTTTTATATATAAGAGAGTACACCGAGTTAAACAAAACATGTGCATTAATTTTTTTTTTATTAATTTCCCAAATTAAAATAGCAAATTAATATGTGAAAATGTGGAATCCGTACATCCAGGGTGTATTCCTGCCACACACTTAGTGTTTTTAAAATTGACAGCAAACTTGAAGAAAACTTTTTTAGGGGGCTTACAAGCATAAAAAAATAATAATAATTAAAAAAAAAAAAAAACCTGGCAAATAAAAAGGCATTTTATTTAATTAAGGTAGACATTACCCAGCCTTCATGGGTACTCTGTGAGTACTCTATGCACTCTGTGAGTGCATGATATTCTGATTTTGATCTTGCCTGTTAAGAGTTGGCTTTGCCTAATGTAGCCCATCTGTCGATAGCCTGAACCCTTACATGTTTCAGACTTTCAGACTTTTTCTCTGCACTTTGGATTTACTTGCATTTGCACACAAATCTTTGCCCATTTATGATACTGTCTGTGTGTGTGTGTGTGTGTGTGTGTGTGTGTGTGTGTGTGTGTGTGTGTGTGTGTGTGTGTGTGTGTGCGTGTGTAAGTGTGTGTGTGTGTGTGTGTGTGTGTGTGTGTGTGTGTGTCAGCATCTCTGAACAGTGCATCAGCATTTTCTCTTCCCTCCGATAACATTTCCATATCATTCCTCCTGAATATCAAATACATAAATATCATATATTTGAGCTGGACTAATACAGGTGTTGAGCGATGAACAGGGATATCAGGACATTTAGGAATCTTTCTAAAATAGGAGATTGGAAATCCTTTACAGCTGCCATACAGTTGTATAAAATAAGTATACTGAACCAGACTCAGTGAGACTTCTGGTATAGTGGGATAAGTTAAAAACTTTTTTTTAAATAATAAAAAATAAAAAATAAAGCAGTAGACTGTAGCATTGCTTGCCACATGGGTTGTTTTAAATTCACCTCAGCAAACATATGTACGTTTTAAAACTGCAATGCATTCATGGAACCTGTCACCTTTTTTCATCATTTGATCACTAACAATAGGAATTATGTGCTTTGGCTTTGTTCACACAGCACTCAAATCTAAATATTAGACTCAGTATTCACATTGTAAATTACAAGAGACCAAATCTAATGTGTGCTTATAATAACTACTAAAGATTGCATGTACTGAACAGGTAAAAGTTAGCTAATTAGCTAGGAATATGCTTACATTTTTTTATTTCTACAAAATACTGTATGTAGAACATAATGGCAACAATGGTAATTTCATTGTGATGTAATATATATGTGATCAATAAAGACTCATTATTATTATCATCAGCACAAGTATGTTATGTGGCTTTACTTCCCTGATATAAACTAGCGTAGAGCCATGCTGTTGAGTATTAACGGTGTTAAAGTAAATCTAAATAACAAAATAATGCAATATCCTTAAATATCCTTACCTCTTTACTTGAAAATGGTCATAATAATCCCTGATAATTTTAACTCTCTTTGTCTAATCTTACCTACTGCACCTTAAAATGATTGGTCGGTTTGAGTTTATTCAGCATCCTACCACTAATCGTGCATATGATTTGTGTTCAGAGATTTGTAAGATTCAGTATACAGTGGTGTTTGAAAGTTTGTGAGCCCTTTAGAATTTTCTACATTTCTGCATAAATATGACCTAAAACATCATCAGATATTTCACACAAGAATAAAGTTAATGTTTTGGAATTTTGGAATAGCCAAGTCAAAGTCCTGACCTTAATCCAATAGAAATGTTGTGGAAGGATCTAAAGCAAGCAGTTCATGTGAGGAAACCCACCAACATCCCAGAGTTTAAGCTGTTCTGTACTGAGGAATGGGCTAAAATTCCTCCAAGCCGATGTGCAGGACTGATCAACAGTTTTTGCACAAGGGTGTCACACCATACAGTGGCAAGAAAAAGTGTGTGAACCTTTTGGAATTTCATGGTTTTCTGCATAAATTTGTCATAAAATGTGATCTGATCTTCATCTACGTCAAGGGTACTGACAAATATGATGCGCTTAAAATAAAAACACAAAATAAATTCTGATCCCTCATGTCTTTATTGAGAACAACCAAAAAAAAAACTCATAGTGCTTGACCGATAAAAACCCCTCAAACTTTTGGAGTTTGCTCTGCACAAGAAGCACATGCTTATGCCACTGTATACTGAAAGCAAAGCTTCACGTATTTTGCATGTATGTAAAATTGGATCAGTTTCCTCAATAAATAAATGACCAAGTATAATATTTTGTCTCATTTGTTTAACTGGGTTCTCTTTGTCTTCTTTTAGGACTTGTGTGAAAATGTTTTATATCATACCTATACAGATATATAGGAAATTCTAAAGGGGTCACAAACTTTGAAGCACCACTTTATTAGGTCACAGTATCATCATAAAAAGATATTTTACATTTAGCTTTACCCTTCTCCTTTACATTACATACAATATACTTTTACAACATTTAGCAGATGCACTGAAATCCCTGTTGAAAAACACATCCTTACGCTAGTACGAATAGGCTATGGTCTAAGAATACTATGATTTTAAAATCCTGTTACATAGATGTTAGTGAGAGTTAGTACAAGAAAAATTTCCATCCACTCAATCCTATGAAGTCTCAAGCTCCATCATTTGGCTGGATTCGAGGTACAGTGATCTGTTGCTATTTGATGACTTTGTCATCATAACCAATTTCTACTACCACAGGCTTGTGTGGCTTAGGTGAGTTCTGCACTGGCTAAGTCGTTAACTTACAGAATTTTCATGAATGCCAAAGTTCTTGTGTAAATGCTCGTACGAACAATTTTCAAATAAATCTGTTCGTATTCAGCTTGATAAATAATGTCCATTAAAGTTTTTGCACCAAGATATTGGTTAGCTGTCACTCACAAACTCGCATTTAAATTATACTTCATTGGACTGTTTTAATAAAAATAAAATTCATGAACATTTTAGTTTAGTTCGTTGTCCAACATTTACCTAGGCATAGGTTCTGCTTCTAAATTGCTGCTGATGTGTTACAGATATGAAAAAGATCAGCCCAAATGGAGAGCAAGTCTACAGGTTATTTTATTCTGTGTAATCACATGACATGACTGGCACTGATAGGCTGCATGAATCTACAGTCTGGAACAGAAAGAATTCAGTCCCAGCCTCAAGTTGTCATACAATTAATTAATTCTTACAGGTTTTTGTTATACGAAAATCCATAATAATCTACCTTAAGACATTTCTTAACAGCAAATAATCGAATGTGGATTCTTTATGTCTTTAAAAGACAGGGGGTTTTGCCCTGCTAGCTCATTTCAAGTTCAAGTTCAAGTTCAAGTGGTTATATTGTCATTTCAACCATATACAGCTGGTACAGTACACAGTGAAACGAAACAACATTCCTCTAGGACCAGGGTGCTACATAAAACAACACACTAACCACAGGAGATGACACGGAACTAAATAAGATCTACAAACATTCTACATAAAGTGCACATGCAAATGTGTTCTAACACCACAGGACAGTACAATACTACTAAAACAGGACAATAGTCACAGTAAGTGATAGTGTAACGGGGAAGAAGATGTGACACAGTCTGGCCATGAGGGCCTGAATGCTTTGGAACCTTACTGCATTGCCTCCCAGTAAAATCTCGCATTAACTATAAAATACTCTTATTAAACTATAAAGCAATAAACGGTCTCGCGCCACAATATCTAAGTGACTTTTTGGTTTTATATGATCCACCATGCCTACTTAGATCAAAAGATGCAGACTATTTGATGGTACCTCGAATAGTGAAGGCTACAGCAGGGGGAAGAGCCTTCGCTTATAGAGCCCCACAGTTATGGAACAGTCTTCCTATTAGTGTTCGGGACTCAGACACAGTCTCAGTGTTTATGTCTAGGCTTAAAACGTATTTGTTTACGCAAGCCTACCCTGACTAGATTCTATTTTACTACTTCGCAGTCTTAATAATCTTTTTTCTCCCTCTCTCCTTTTGCCGAGCCCCACACGAATTTATGGAGATACTAGAGATCCAGATCCTTTCTGCCTCTGGATGGAGCTCAAATCTTCTCTAATTCCAGACTGCTGGGACTATGGCTGCTCCTAAGGCCATACAGACTTCATATAAATCCATAATTAACTTTTTCACACTATCTGTTGTTATCCAGATGAGGATGGGTTCCCTTCTGAGTTGGGTTCCTCTCAAGGTTTCTTCCTCTTAAAACATCTTAGGGAGTTTTTCCTTGCCACCGTCGCCACTCAGTGGCTTGCACAGTTGGGATAAATTCACACCTTTAATATCTGTATACCATGTTAATATTTCTGTAAAGCTGCTTTGAGACAATGTCTATTGTAAAAAGTGCTATACAAATAAAATTGAATTGAATTGAATTTTCCAGACAGCAGGAGGGAGAAGAGTGTGTGGGAGGGGTGTGTTTCCTTCACAGTGCCGGTAGCTTTGCGGATGCAGCGTGTGTGTCAATGTCTGTGATAGAGGGGAGAGAGACCCCGATGATCTTCTCAGCTGTCTTCACTATCTGCTGCAGGGTCTTGGGATTCAATGAGGTGCAATTTCCAAACCAGACAGTGATGTAGCTGCTCAGGATGCTCTCAATGGTTCCTCTGTAGAACGTGGTGAGGATGAGGGATAGGAGATGGGCTTTCTTCAGCCTTCTCAGAAAGTAGAGATGCTGCTGGGCTTTCTTGGTTATGTAGCTGGTGTTGAGGGACCAGGTGAGGTTCTCCGTCAGGTGAACACCAAGGAATTTGGTGCTCTTGACGATCTCCACAGAGCATCTATCGACGTTCAGCGGAAAGTGGTCGCTCTGTGCTCTCCTGAAGTCAACAACCATCTATTTTGTTTTATTCACATTCAGAGACAGATTGTTGGCTCTGCACCAGTCTGTTAGCCACTGCACCTCCTTTCTGTATGCTGACTCGTTGTTCTTGCTGATGAGATCCACCAGGGTCATGTCATCGGCAGACTTGATGATGTTATTGGAGCCGTGCATTGCTGCATAGTCAGGAGTCAGCAGAGTGAACAGCAGTGGACTGAGCACACAGCCCTGAGGGACCCCTGTGCTCAGTGTGGTGGTGCTGGAGATGTTGTTCCCAACCCGGACTAACTGAGGTCTCCCAGTCAAGAAGTCCAGGATCCAGTTGCAGATGGAGGTGTTTAGGCCTAGTAGGTGCTGAGGAATGATTGTGTTGAATGCTGAACTGAAGTCGATGAACAGCATTCAAATGTAGGTGTCCTTCTTGTCCAGGTGGGTGAGGGCCAGATTTAGGGTGGTGGCGATGGAATCATCTGTTGAGCGGTTGGAAATTTAGGGAGCACTGTTTTGAGATTCGCATGGTTGAAATCTCCGGCGATGATAAACAGACCATCAGGGTGTGTGTTCTGCAGTTCGCTAATAGCCCCATACAGTACAGCCCCATACAGTACCTCCTTAGCAGTAGCGCTGAGGGGAATGTACACTCTGATTATAAGCCATTATACAAGCCACTCATACAGAGGTTCACAACCTCTAATGGCAGGTGATAACACTGTAGTCGGTAAAACCAGCATCATTAAATTCACTCCTACACTGATTGGCAGAGTTCAGTACCATGCAGAGCAACAGTCAGAGGCATTTAATCAGATGTCATCATAGAGTGATTACAAGGTGAGTGCACAGACTGCTCGTGGGCATGCTTGTGTTATACGGGACAAAAAGGAAGGGAAAAAAAGGAAAAAAACAAAGGAAGGTAATGTTTATCTCCTCTAGCCTCTTCCAACAGCTGTTTTTTTATTGCCATTCCCCATATTCCTTTTATCATGTTTGTTCTACCTTATTTGTGTGTCTGCTATGCTTTCACCAAAACCAGCTCTCCTCTTCCACTCATTCCACAGCAGCAGTATTCCTTTAAGTGACCAAAACAAAGCAAAAAAAAAAGAGGCTTTCTGCTTTTTGTTTCATCTTAAAAGCATATAAATCTTCAGCTGCAAGTAAAAAAAAAAAAAAAAAGAACAGGTTTAGTTGAATGAAATATTCTGTGATAATAGTTGCTCTTCTACTCTTTCTTTTTAATTTACACTTTTTATGTTATTTCAGTAGTAGGGAATGTATTTGGCTTTTGTTTAAAGAACATGTTAATATTCAAAGATATCACTGAAGAAAACAAAAATACAAAGGTGTGCTTCTCTCTAATTAACACTTCTTGATGGGGTTTATATTATTACATATAAATAAATGCCTTCTTGTGTTATAATAGAACAAATGGGGTGTTACTGCAAATGATATCTGGTCTTTGCTTTTTTTTCTTCTTCAGTGAGCTTTGGCTCAGATTCAGTTAATCTTAAAATCTTACAAAATCTAAACAGGTAGCACATTCCCCCAGTGCTTCTGTATAATGGTTAGCATTGATGTTTAGAATACACTTAAAGCATTTAATGCTAACAAAAGATATATGTAATTATGAATTTGACAAACCTACTGTTTATTTACTTACAACTGAGATGAGCAGTTGAGAGGAAAAGGTCTTCCTTCTTGCTTAAGGGCCCAGTTGTGGTTCTATGGTAGTTCCTAGGATTTTGGGGGGAAAAAAAAAATTCCTAACTCACTACATTGGTAAATCAGAACATTAACCGCTGAACCACCACTGTCAAGAGAAAGTGTCACGAGTTCCCCTTTAAGTAGCGCGCTGTGGAGCATGTGAGCGCGCGTGCACGAGCAGGTGCGAGCACCTGCTTTTCCCTGGTGGACAATCGTGACATTTTGACACGTGCATTTGTTTATGTTTCTGTCATGTCTCCTCCTCGTTCTGTCATTGGTTGTAGTTTCACGTGTGTCTGAATCGTCTTCAGCCATCAGCCATTACGAGGCTGATTATTTCCGCATATATACGGCGCGCCTCCCAGCACACAACGTGGAATGTTGAACAACAAGCCATTTCCACCCACAGAAATGCAGCTCACTGGATGTTTTTTTGTTTTTCGCCCCATTCTATGTAACTCTTGAGACTGATGTGTGTGAAAATCTCAGTAGATCAGTTTCTGAAATAGTCAAACCAGCCCATCTGGCACCAACATCCATGCCAAGATGCTGAGATAACATTTCCCCCCAATGATTGGCTGATTGGATAATGTGCAGGTATTCCTAATAAAGTGGATGGTGAGAGATTTTTACCTGCCAAACTGCCTACCCTGACAACTATGTATATAGTACTGTATATAGTATAACAGCATGATACATGAATGAAGGCTAAATAATAGGCCAATGTCTAACAGCCTGTTACGTGAGCTTGGGATTTTATATATATATATATATATATATATATATATATATATATATATATATATATATATATACATAACAGTCTGGTAGCTGATGTTTACCTCATTGGTGGTCATGGACCATTCTCTGAGTCCTTGACCTGTTCAGGTTGATGGAGGGGTTTCTTTTTCTCTGCAGGAGCTCATTCCCCCACGAGAGCTGTAGCAGGGTAATGAAGTGGCTGAATCATGGCTATGGCTCACACACCCAAGCAAGCAGATGTCAGAAAGCCCCTCAAGCATGGCCTATACAGCCTCCTGAGACAAAGTGGCAAGAAAAGTTTCTTGGACAGGGTGAACCCAGGCTGGATATGTTTATGTGTCTTATTAATAAGTATAGATCTGGCCTATATTGAATTCAAGATATGACATCTTCCCCCACTGTGGCATGTATATATTCCAGCCTGTCTCCCAGCTGCTGATCTAGAACGTCCTCTGCCTTAGCTGGTCTTCGCCGTGGCTTTACCTGGGCCCAAGGCCCATTTAATCTGAAATTCATTTCTCAGTCAGAGTGCTGAAGAAAATTGAGCCAGGGAGTAATGAGGTATGGAAGACAAAGCAAACCATCATGTCTTAGTGGTTTATTGAAAGGAAGATAGGAATTCAATGTCAGCTTCCAGCGTTGTCAGTTTCCTCCATGAATTATAACCTGTTATCCTTTGCTAGCCACAAATACAGGCCAGTGAAGTAGCTGATTTGCAGTGTCTCTCACCATCTGGTACAGGAGCAGGAAAGTGTGAGGAATGGTTCATGTATCAGTGTAATTGTGTGAGACTGAGCCTCAACAGGGCGCAAGAGATTAGAAGTCTTCCAAAAAAAAATATTCGGAAATGGCCAAGGCAAATGTTTCTTTTAGGAAACAATGTCAATTACACTGCTTGTTTTGTTTTGCTTTGCATTTTTTCTGTTTGGTTATCTGATCTTATAGTATTTTACTTGTGAATATTGTCAAAATTGTCTTCAGCTTGTATGTTACCAAATAGCTCTTGCTTGTTAATACCCAGAGGAAAGTTTGCTTAAAGGTTTCTCTTTGATATCTCAGGGGATTTAATGGGGATTCAACTTGGCAAATAAAGATATTTGGAATATAGTCAGCCTTTTTTAGTATTTCCTAATGTAGAGAGGTGGAAAATAGTGTCATTATTCAAGTTGATTCAGTCCTAAAATAAGTTCTTAAATAGTAGTTTGGGAAAAATTACATTCATAAGGAGTTAAATGCTGTAATAATATTGAGATGTGTGTACAGATATAAAAAAAAAAAAAAAAAAAAAAAAAAAAAAGGATGTAAAGGTGTAAGTTTAAATTATTTGTGTTAATGGACCAATCAGGAGGGAGATACGGGTCACCGGAAGGTCGAGGAAAAACAGTGCAAGAGAGAGAGAGAGAGATAAAGAGAGAAGAGCGTGCGTGTGGAAGGAGTGTGGATTCGCTAGCTACGGTTTTTCCTCAAGTACCATCACTGTGAGTTAAGTGGTCGACCAGAGCACTATATGTGACTTTAGTGGTGAATAAGCTATCTGTGGAGAGTATAACCTTGGAGAGACATTATATTACCGTGGAAAGAATATAATAGCTAAGGGCTAGCTGTTAAGACTTGAATGCTAGTGCACACGTGGATTTTGCTAATAAGTTAGCGAACAGCGGACTGGAGGTGCAGACATTGTGTTTGTTATGGCGAAAAGAGCTGGGGACTTTGCGGATGATTGCCTGTGCATGAATCTACTTTTCTTCTATTTTGAAACGACCCTGTGTGATTGTGACCCCATTCTTGATCAAGGTACCGTTTATTTGTTTTTGCCCTCGTGGTGAAGCAGCCATTTTGTTTGAGGCTTCTACGTACGCCATCTACATTCAGGCCTGCAATGGGGAACTTGGTACTATTATTTTGTTTGTTTTATGGGGTAATGCCAGCTGTTGTTGGTTAATCTGGGCGACTAGCCTATATCTTTTGAGCGTTGTGCACACATTTTTCTGTTGGGACATTTGAAACTTCTTAAGGCATTCTGAGAACTGTATATAATGTAAAACTGAAGCTGAATGTTTGATGACTGTTTGATGACATTAGTAAAAAAAAAAAAAAAAAAAAGGTTAAAGGTTTAAACATTGGTTTGATTACTGACTTAAAACTTTAACATAAGTGTCTATACTTTAAATTAGCCTGTTTCCATAAGATCCTATATACTTAATCAGTGATAATAGATATTATCATGGTATGATGGGATATAGTGGGCAGTTCATAACAAGTATATTTACTAATTGGATAATTATGTAATGCATGCGGAACCCAAGGCATTAGCCAAGTAACATAAAACACAAAGAAGAGTAAGTATTTAGTATTTCTCTTGATAAATAGAAAAAAAAACTCAGGCTAGCTCCTTCAAGTAAAAGGTATTACACCAAGGGGGTGCTACACTAATATAAGAATACCTTAAAATGAATATATGATTATCAAACCTGCTTGGGGCTTTTTTTTACTAATATCAAGATTGAAATAGTCTTGTTCTATTGGTAGATCATTTTAAGCGTGTATCAGAAAGAAGAAAAATGACCAGCCAAGATAATAAGACAATTTAAAGCTTAAAATCATGAATACTCTTGTATTTGATTTATTGTTTATCTTATGATAGGAAGTCCTAGATCAATTGTACTATTTTCAAAATGTTCTCACTTGCTAAGATGTCTTGTAAGATGTAAACTGCATAAATTCTGTTTTTTGTCGTCAGACAGTTGTAAAAGGCATTTCATTGTACTGTGTATGGTTGTGCATGTGACTAATAAAATTTGATTTAATTTCATTTTGATTTGATTCAAATTTGATTCTTTTTTTTTTCTTTTTTTACAGTGTGGTTCATTTAGGTATCACCTTTTGTCACAAAAGTTTCTCCAAACATTCCTCTGCAAGACAAAAAGAAGAGACATGAGTTTTTTTTTCTCAGATTAAGAGTCCAAACTGAGAAGGAAAAAATAGGATTTAAACGAACAATGCAAAAAAAAAAAAAAAAAAACCTTCTATTGTTTACTAGTTGCTTTAAAAATTAAATGATATTTGAGTCAAATGGAATTGAAATACATTATCCGAATGCAATTTTAAATGCTTAATAAATGTGTTAAAATATTCGTATTAATACCATTTTAAATCTCAAAACACATTAAAAACATAGCTAATACAAGGTTGACAGTAAATAAGTAGCAAATTCATACCTTATTATATATATATATTACCACATCTACAACTAAATAATAGCCTAGGAGTGTAGAATAATTATCCCCTAGTGTACTTCACAAGTACATAAGGTTCATATCAAAAATGTACTACTCTTCAGATAGACTCAAACATCATGAAGTATGTCAAAAGTAAACTGTACATCTCTTCTAATATACCTTAGCATGCTTGTAGTAAACTTTGTAATGTATTTAAATGAATCAAATCATGAAGTTGGCAGACCTGAGCACAGTGTAGGGATCTCTACTTGCAGCCTACAAAGGAAGTTGAATAAAATAAAAGTATAAAGTATAAGATGAAATAGATTCATATCTGTGTATTGCTTTCCTCTGCAAACAGCCTCGCCTGCCAGAGCGTGATTAATTCGATTCCTCCGAGCAAAACCTTCCGAGTGCCTTTTTCATGCTAAATTCATCATTTAGGAATTGACAGGGAATACTCCTTGATACCTTATCGTGTCAGCAGTGTTGTTGAGTTTACTTTTTGTCTCCCCTCACACATATTTCCCCTTTTTAAAGCCATTTTTCTTTTGTTGTTCATTTGCTGTAGCTGTGGTGTCACAGACCATTATGCAGCTGTAGTGTTCTTTATTATTATTATTATTATTATTATTAATAATCTGTCGCCACGGTGATGCCATATCGATATATCCTGGAAACTACCTCAGAAGGTGAGAGGAACTTGAGTCAAAGTGGAATGGAGTAAATTAATTAAGGTAACCAGAATGATACCTTTCCCAAAGGGCTTTTCTTTTAAACAGCATAATGGGATTGTAAAGATCATAAGAGCTTCATAAGACCATTATGAGTGCTCTGCAGGAAATGGTGTTCAATATCTGTAAGGTGATCTACCATGCAATTTCTTATTGGCATACAGAATTACGTAAACAGGAAGTGAGTGTGTTGAATTTGTTTATTTATTTGTTTGTTTGTTTATTTGTTTGTTTATTTATGTATTTATTGCTTCTAATTCAACTCAAATCCTGAGGAAATTACTCAAGATGTGCAGACTGATCTTAAGGGAAATTCCGGTTTAGTGATGATTAACTTACAACTGTACATACATTTGTGCAGATGGTGCTTAAGTAATCTAAGACAACTTTAACAGCTCTAACAATTTATAAACCGAGTATAGTGGGATTTTCATCCACATCTCAATGGAAACGTCAACAATTGAACATAGAGAACACAGCTGGAGAACAAATGTACACTGGCTCCTTGATGGTATTTAGACAGGAAAGACTTCATGAATTAATGAAAATTTGAATTCTCACAATCGCACTACATGGAAAAATAACATAAACCTGCATAAACATTAATAGGCTTATTCCAGCTGATGTTAGTGTTAATGACCAGTTAAATAAAACACTAATGCATGCCAAGTGACATAAATGTTTGTTCACATGTGATTATGATATGACACTTTCTTGACTGATGACACAAGATGTGACTTAATGAAAGGAAATTCTCTTATATCATGTACTCTCTTATATTATGAACTGCTATCAAATACTTATGATGAATGTATACATTTAATTACCTCTTTGAATAAGCTGATCACCTGCCATCTTTATTATAGTTGACTTATTTTTTAGTATGACCCTGTGTGCTGTGTGTTTTGTCTAAATCTGTCTGGCCCCTGCACCAGTAGAAACTGTCCACGCACTGCTGTTATCAATGTGTATAAATACTCTTTGTTTAGCATTAATAAACCGGACGTCTCTGTGAGAATGCATGTGTCCGTGTGTGTTCACTTAGGCTCCCCAGATCTGAAACGCTCTGAGGAAAACCACACTTTATAATCACAGAACTAAAAGTTAATAGAAGTAAAATAATTGTAGAACAGGTTGAAAGGGCTGACGGAGATCTGAAGACATAATATGAGATTCCTGAGATACATGGAAAATTAACACTTACCAAGTGAGGTTAACAGACAAAGTTATGTCTGTCATGATGTTTGAACACACGTCAGTCCAGACAATCTATTAAAACAAACTTACGTCAAGAAAAATGGGCCCTTTGACTCGGGTGGTATGTGAATTTAGCGTCAAAACAACATCAAACACAGACTTTATGCCAGTTGATACCTGTTGAATAAACTTACAGTAAATCTAAGAATTAAACACATGCTGTTGTAGGAAAATAATCAATGGCAGAGTTATGTGATTAAACCACGTCAATTTCCCATTCATTACAATTTTTAGCTATTAATAAACATCATGATTTTTAACTGTTTAATCTTGCGTCCATGACACAAGTAAGTTCCTCGACTTAGCCTTCTCTCTCTTACTCTAACTTATTCAACTTAGTCAATGTCATGTATATCAGAGAAGGAACTCTGAACTACAATTCCCAGCAGCCACTGCACCTCACTGCATCACAGTAACATGACCACCTGAATCATTCTTGTTAACGAGCACTCATGTGTATATATAGCGACAGTGTGCAGTGCACTCTTTATCTTACATTTGTCTTTCTTTGCTGTTGTCTCTGTTGCTGTGTTTATGGTCTTCTGTTTGTTTATTCTTAGCCTTAGTGTTTTGCCACATGTTCATAGCTTCTTTTGTGTTTGTTTTCATTGTTAATAAACTCTTCATCTGCACTTGCATCCGTCTCCGCCTCCAAATTGTGACAGTCAAGTTAGTTTTCTCTCTTATGAGGAATATTTTGTTGCACAGCTTGGCAGGTTACTCAGAAAGTCCTGTGATGGTAGAAAAAAATTGATTTACCTCCGATTTACAAAGTGGTGAGAATAATCCATAATGATGAGCAAACGTCTCCTTAAAGGAAATTTCACCATCCCATTGTTTATATCTTTTTCTTTGTTTTAAAAAAACAGCACATGTATTATTAGTTTATTAGATTATGTGGAGTGCCCACTGTACAAATCCCTCTGTAACAACATATTAGAATGAGCGCATTAATAAAAACCTGTGATTTGCCATACAGCTGGCACTAATACAGAGACAAGAACTTCTGTTTGAAAAAATTTCTGACCAATCAGACTTGAGAATCACTGTTGCTTAAACAAACAAACAAACAAACAAACAAAACAAAGAACCAGAAAGGAACAGCTCTGTATGTATATACAGCTCTGTGTACACTACCCTTGAGCAAAATGTTTCCAAGAAGTATGAATTGTAAAAAGATTTAGAATTGTAGTTTTTTGTGACTTGAATGCTGAGATTGCTCTTATTCATTAGAATTCCTTCAGTATGTATTTTTCATGAGATTACTGGTTGCTTTCAGGGACAGCTCAATCTCACCCATAACAAAGTTGGAATTCATATGAGCTTGTGCTCGCTCCTTTTACCAAATTGATCCAAAAAAAAAAAAGGCTGGTTCCTAGAAATTAGTAATCCTGGCGTTGCGGATTGTGCTGGAATTTCAGCTTTGGACTTC
This sequence comes from Ictalurus punctatus, assembly GCF_001660625.3. Taxonomy (NCBI): domain Eukaryota; kingdom Metazoa; phylum Chordata; class Actinopteri; order Siluriformes; family Ictaluridae; genus Ictalurus; species Ictalurus punctatus. The sequence goes on from NC_030417.2 coordinate 10,371,608, forward strand.
ACAATGTCAAAGTAAAGTCGAATGACACGTACTAAAATTATTTGGGTTGTTGTGATGGTTATCATAAGCTGTTAGCCTGACCCCTGCACAACACCACTTCATTTATGCGAAGAGGAAAGAGGGGAGTGCAGAGGGTCAAACATGGAGGGAGCTCATGCGGCGTAACAGAGATGAATTATTTTGGGTTCTATGGAGAATTGCTTTTCATCCCCATTGATTGAATTCAAGGCTATGGATCAAACCAACCATCTAGACTTTTCTCTCTCTCTCTCTCTCTCTCTCTCTCTCTCTCTCTCTCTCTCTCTCTCTCTCTCTCACACACACACACACACACACACACACACACACACACACAGTCTATATATTGTTTGTTTGTTTGTTTTTGAAGCTGAGGTTTATAATGGTCAGGTCAGTCATTTTCATGGTCAGTGACATGATACACAGTGATGAAGAAGATGTCTTAAAATGCACACTGACTTCTTGTTGGTATAAGGAGAGAAAAAGGTTTGTGTGTGTGTGTGTGTGTGTGTGTGTGTGTGTGTGTGTGTGTGTGTGTGTGTGTGTGTGTTGAATACACCTGTGCCCACGAGTGTAACCGATCTGTCTCTTGTCTCGTATTCACATATTCATACTCCGCTCTCTTGAGGTGCAGATGGATAGACAATGTGGTGAGTACAGGGAGACAAGGAGGATGGAAAAAGTATGTGGGAGAGAAAACAAGAAACAAAGAGTGAGCTGTCTTCTTCTGTCCTTACATCCTCCTGGGCCAAGGATGGCGACTGCAGATGCATGTGTATGAGTGTGCGTGTGCGTGACTGTAAGGACTGAGACTCAAATAATGAATAATTGAGTTTCCACTTGTTAGAAAAACAGTGGAAGTTTGTGATGTTACTAAAGTTAGATTTAGGTGTGAGCTTAGCAGATACTGACTACATAATAATTGTAGTGCAGCCAGACTTTGTACAGTGGAACAATGATTATGATATTGCAGTGTGAATTGTACACTTTAATGTTGCAGACGCTTTACATTGATGCCTTAATTTATTTCTTTGTAGTCATCTATATCTGGCAAAATTCATAAATGAGAGTGAATATGAAGTGGCAGTATTTACACTCAGAGCCCTAAGTTTAAATGAGAGGCAGATAATAATAATAATAATAATAATAATAATAATAATAATAATAATTCCTTACATTTATATAGCACTTTGTTTTTTCTAGAAACTCAAAGTACTTTACATAGTATGGGGGAGGGAATCTCATCAACCGCCATTAGTGTGTAACATCTACCTGGATGATATAACGGCAGCCATAGTGCGCCAGAACGCCCACCACACACCAGCTATTAGTAGAGGAAATAGTGATGTAGCCAATTCAGAGATGGGGATTATTGGGGGGGGGCCATGATAGAGAAGTGCCAATGGGGGAGTTTCGCCAGGACACCGGGGTTATACCCCTACTCTTTTACGATAAGTGTCCTGGGATTTTTGATGACCACAGAGAGTCAGGACCTCAGTTTAACGTCTCATCCGAAAGACGGATGAGACAGAAAAGTCTACAGCAATGACAATGACCACTCTTTACAACCATAGTGGACAGAAAAGCATCCCACTGTAGACTCAAGTTCCTGTTTTTGGCTGTTAAGACAAACAACAGTTAGTACAAATTATTTTGTTACTTTATTAACACCACTCATGGTATACAAGTGTTGAGGTTTACAGTTTGTGAATGATGTAAATAATGCTATACAGTATGTTCTGCCATGTAGGAAGATATCCAGCATCAGGTAATGGTCACAAACTTCTGTCAACGATGAAAAAGGAACTGCTGCAGCATTCAATTTTGTGTTGTCATAAAATAGGTTTCTGTGGTAAATGCACAGTAAATACTACTGAATTAAAGCTGGCCTTCTGCACTTTAATCTTATGGTCTTCGTCTCATTTCAAATAAATTGTGCTGGAGCACAGAGCACAGTGTGTGACTAGCCTATTACTTATGAGTTGCTGTATGACTTATCCCCCATAAACAAAAAAGCCATTCAAAGTGTGTGTCCTTCTGTGTGGCTTCGTAAGTGTTTTTTGTACAAGGCCTATTTGTGACTAACACACAACCCTACTGGTCAGTTTCCAAAGCTATTTTCTTTTCTCAGTCCTTACAAGAAATAAGCAATTGCTTAATAATCCCCCTCTTCGCACTGTCTGTATGTGTGTCCCTCTGCAGCAGAGGATTAGTGCTTATTAGTTGCCACCATGGTTTAATGAGGTTCATTTTTTTGGAACATGAAGAACAGTATAATGGACAGTCAAGAGCCAAATCCTTCCAATGCTTGTCTTCTAATATTGTCATTAATTTCTCCATCCTACATTTAGCCAACTAATTAATATAGAAACCAGGGGGATGCATTACACTGGTCATTTACTGGCCTATCAGTGTGTTCCAGTGGACTGCTTTGAGCATGCCAGAGCTAATGAGAAAACCCCAGCAAATGGCATGCATTCTGAATTCACAGCAGGGCTCCAGAATAACCTCATATAAGTAAAGCATATATAAGTCCAAATGCTATGCATTAGGCCTCATTTGTCAAGCTGGATACGAACAGGTTTGTTTGTAAATCATTCATATGAGTGTTTACACAATAAATTTGGCATTCATGAAAATCTTGTAATTCGGAAAAAGTTTCTTATCATACTCATGTTCGTGAGTGTGTGTAAATGTACACATGATAAGACTAACTAATGTAAACCTCGACTTTCAAATCAGATACACTCTATGGCCAAAAGTATGTGGACACCTGACCATCACACTCATATGTGGCTCTTCCCCAAACTATAGCCACAAAGTAGATAGTAGGAATATAGTATAGTATATAGTAGGAAGCGCACAATTGTATAGAATGTGTTGGTACGCTGTAGAATTACAATAAATCAACAATGAAACTGATGCATAAGAAAACTAATTTGTGTACGCCCTACACAACTTTTATGAATAAGAGACATTATATTTCCTGCTTTTCTCCCTTTGCTCCTTTCTGCATTTATGATTATAACACCACATACTGTATGTTTTATAACCCTGTCTGATGTTGACCCATGCTATGATGGTTATAAATTGCACAAAATAAAGTATATGCCGAGTACACAGCAAAATCATCAGTGTTGATTTAACACGCACAGTGTTGAATTCACACCCTTCATATAAACACTCTGGGTGTTAATTCAACACTAAGGATTTTACTATATACACACTTGTCCTTTCTCATCCGATAGAGCTGCCTACTTTTTACCCAGAAATGTGGTTTGACCACATGGTAAGGGACATGATAATGCAAAAGTAGGAACTGTCCTCAAACATTTGAAAGGAATTTATTCAATTACTGATTGATTAATCAATTGCGAGGTGGTGAAGTGAAAATGGCCTCCATCAGCATTGATTCCAGGAGTGATTCTTCACACATATCCTTCATCTTGCTTTGTGTGTCACTTGATTACCAGTTCAATTGCGATTATTGTATTTCAGTTGCATTGAGAGCCACACTGGGAAGCCTGATGTGAGCCTTTGCTCTTAGTTTTACAATAGATGAATATTGAATATTGACCACAGACATTGTGGCAGACATACAAAAAGCTGCAAGCTTCTATCAGGGAGATTAATCTGCTAGATGGGTGAGTTCAGTACACAGCACACACATGGAATCTGGCTGGAAACAATAACTCTTCATTCATGAAAAGTACAAACTCTTTAGTGGTGAGTGCAGTGTTGCAGTATAATGAAACTCAATGAGTTGAAACCAGATGGACCGCACAAGCCACATGGTCATAATGAGGAAATTATGCCAATATTTAATTAACCTTAAATAATTAATAAAACATGAGCTGTTTATTGGGTGTGTTGTTAGAGGAAATTAGTGACTTTTGAAGGTTGTCAGTGATGGGGTGGTGTGGTGTGACCTCATGCAAAGCCAAGTTGAATACTTCCAATAGCAGCACGTCCTAACATGTTATTTCTCTTATACAACTCTAATTAGCCAATTCTAATGCAAATGTTTATTTGTTAAAGATCGCCCTTTTTTATCCATTTACAGTTATATTTAATGGTTGCAAGCTTCTCTTTTTTTCCCTCTCACTTGACGTTAATAAGACAAAAAGAACATGCTTGACATACTACTAAGAAGTCCTCCATTCTTTAGAAAATGTAAAGTCACAGCTTAACCTCTGACTGTTACAAAGCACGACCACTGGAGATTCCGTCCATAAATGTTACATAAACGTCTCCTCAAAGAAAATTTCATCATATCAACAATTATACACTTTTCTATACTTTAATGTGGCATGTTTGTCATGCAAGTCCTTGAGTAAACTGTTAATGCAGAAATGATCATGTATTAGTGCAATCACATTAATATAAACTGTTAATTTGCCTTGCAGTCTTACATTATTGTTAGATTTCCAAGTATCTCAGGAATCTCATAGTTATGTCTTCAGATCTCTGTCAGCCCTTTCAACCTGTTCTACACTTATTAAATATTAGTTCTGTGCCGCTATGAGCTAGAAAGTGTGCTTTACTGGTTCGCGAATACACCGCATCAGGGTTAGAATGAAAAACACTTACACTGATCCGGAGTACTCACACTTCTGACACCAAATTGTTCGATTTCCATGTATCTCAGGAATCTCAGATTATGCCTTTCAGATCTTCCGCCATGCCTGATAACAGCAGTGCGTGGACGGTTTCTACTGGTGCAGGGGCCAGACAGATAGACAAAACACACAGCACACTATGAAAATAAGTCTTTTCAAGAGACAGAAAATACATGTGCCAGCTATAAGAAAGGAAGAGGTAATTAAATGTATACATTCATCATAGGTATTTGATAGCAGTTCATAATATAAGAGAGTACATGATATAAGAGAATTTCCTTTCAATTATTATTTAGCTCTCCAAAATACTCTCAACATGTACAAATACTCGCATGTCTCAAAGGTCTCTTTTTCTCTCATTCAGCCAATGACTGTATGGCTATGTAGGGAAAAAAAACAACTATCAAGAATACTGCCATTTTTCAACTCCAGTGACCTTCTCATGGTAATACTATGTTATACGATGCCAAATACTATAGTTAAATAACACTATCCTTGCGCGTCTGAATATACATGAACCTTCTGACCTTGGCTTCCCTAGAAAGCATGAACTCCAACTAATTTGAAAAAGCATATTGAGGTAAGTTTCACTAATTTGCTAATGTTAACTTAACAAGCAAATAGAAACATCTGCATACACTGTAAAATAGTTGTAATGTTTATGACCGATTTTATTTCTGCCATGTCTATGCATGGAGGACTTTCTAGTGACAAGCTCTATTTTTTTCTATATTATTAACCTCAAAAGAACGTGTGGGAATAATTGGTCTTAGCTGCTATAACATAAGTGTAACAGGAATTAACTAGGTTTGCTGATGTTCCACAATGTTAAATTTAACTGTAAGTGAATAAAAAGTATTATGACTTTCTTTAACAAATAAGAAATTATTTAACAAATAAGAAATTACTTTGGTATAAGAGGACTAAAACACTTTGGGATCCACTAATTTGCTGATGTTAATTACATTTACATTTTATTTATCCAAAGTGAGTTAAAAATGAGGAAATATAAGCAAAGTGATATGAAGCGGAGAACAATACAAGTAGTGCTACAATACAAGATTTTTTCAATTGAGTTCTAGAAAAGCAAAGTGCGTAGAGTAGAGGTGTAAGAGCCAGAGTAATTTTTGTTTTGTTTTGTTTTTTTTTAAATAAAGGTTAATGTTGGCATTTTAGGGGTTAGTTGAGTGCTCATGGAAGAGGTGGGTCTTTAGTTGTTTTTTGAAGATAGTGACAGATTCTGTGGTCTGGATTGAGGTTGGAAGTTCATTCCACCACTGAGGGACAGTTAGTGTGAAGGTTCTGGAAAGGGACCTTGAGTAACGCTGAGTAGGTGCTACTAAGCGTCGGTCGCTAATCAATTGCAGATTGCTTGAGGGAATGTAAGCCTTCAGGAGAGTGTTGAGGTAGGGGGGTGCTGTTCCAGACAAGGTCTTGTACTTGAGCATCAAGGCCTTGAATTTGATGCGGGTGGGTACAGTAAGCCAGTGGAGGGAGATGAAGAAGGGTGTGACGTGGGTTCTTTTGGGCTGGTTGAAGACGAGGCGTGCTGCTGCATTCTGAATCATCTGGAGGGGTTTGATGGAGCTGGCTTGGAGGACCAAGAGTAGTGAGCCACAGTATTCCACTTCTGATATGACAAGAGCCTGGACTGCTAGATGTGTAGCCTGTTCGGTGAGATAGGATCTGATGCTCTTGATGTTATACAAAATGAACCTACAAGACTGTGCAGTTGTTGAAACTAGCATCTATAGCAACTCCAGTAACTCTAGCTAATGGTATATATTGGTCATTCATATGATTTTTTTAAAAATCTGATAGAAAGTATCATGTAAATAATAAAACTATGCAGTGTTTAGTCATGCATGACGAGTAAACCTACAGAGATTCAATGCTGTTTTCAGCCATATTTGCTCACTGTATAACAGTTTTAATTAAGTAATGAAACTTAACTAATTTCATCAGTTAAAAACATTTATTTTTTCATTTTCAATATCTGAGTACATTTAATACAAGTAGTGACATTTTTTACTTTCACTTTAATACATTTTTGGCTGGATACTTCCACAGTATTATGTATAATTTCACTTCAATATAATTTCTCAGTACTTTTCCCACCCCTGCATTATGGAAATATGTCAGTGCCAAGATTTGTGCCCATTTTTGTGCCCAGTGTCTTATGTTTACAAAGAGGTCACAACAAAGCCTTAGTTAAACATGTGGCACTGAGGAGGAACGCTTACCTGTGTGTCACATATTGTCCCATAAAGATACCACACTGTCAAGCAGAGCAGTATTTTGTAAAATTCTGTTTGTATATGTTGGTTTTAGGAAAACTAAAAAACAGGAATATGTTTTACATTATTGAATCACAGAAATCTAAATTTCCCACTGAGTCACACACACACGAAAAAAGAAAATAATGCATGACACATTAATGTGAGTGGCCAAAATAAGCTTTACACCGGTGTATTTGGCTTTCATGGATATACTACTTGCAGAAATACATTAAAAAATAGTTTATCCCTGCTCTTTCTGCATACGAGCTGCACAACCTAGCAGCTGATCTCAAGAGAAGGTACTCAAAACATCTGGAGGACACTGTCCAGTTCAAATAGTTCATAAACACTAAAAGTACATCATGAGCAAGAGAGATTTTATATAGTCCCTAAGGAAAATAAATCTGTAGGGTGTCCTCCCACATATGGATATTGCTTTGTGACTTTGCTTGGCCTTATCTGTCACTAATGGAAGTGGTGAATGCACATTCTCCAGGCAGAATAGATTTCAATCCACAATAGCCAAAACAGACCAAATCATCTGCCTCTGATGCCACTCAAAAGTGATTTCCATCACAAAGATTCCAGGCCATACGTCTCAAAGATTCCAGGCCAAACGAATCCAACTTGTTTAGTGATAGCATGTGTTCTGTAGGGGAGAAGTTGGAGTTTTTTGTTTTTTTTTTTAAATTATGCATTAATTGATTTTTCATCAGACATTGCAAGACAGCACAGAATATTTAAATTGTACTCTAAAAGAATTTTTCTAAAACCTATTCACTGTCTAGTTTAGCAGCATTTTGTGCAGGCTTTGGCAATTGTCCCACACTCATTATGGCTCTCCAGCTCACATCACGTTTTCCAAACAGCTAATCGTGGACTAACATTACAAAAATGTGGCTCCCTTTTCCAGACAGCAGACTTTTTTGAGGTCTTTTGTGTGGTTTTTGAGAACTAGTCAGGCTGGACATTTTTCTGAATCCCAGTAAACCAAGTTAATGATATTAGCTCTTCTGTGTGTGCCTTGCTGGTGACAGGAAACACACCTGCTTTATCTAAGACAGTAGAACAAAGATTCATCTAAAACCTCCCAAAACATGGCACTATTCTGTATGCTGTCTACTTTGAACCTTGAACATGTGTTTTTTTTAGGAATCAACTTCAAGATAGTAATGACCCTCTGCATCAGGTTAATTTCTTAATGCAGGAAATGCCCCTTTTAAAAAGTTAGTTTACTACAGTCTCACTATCAGACACTACGCTTAAGTAAAATGCTTTACAAAAATTCTAACTTACAACAGTCACAGTCACATAATAAAACAAGCATTATACAATGCATCATTTCTACTATTCATTTTAAGGTTTGAATCATAAATTGAAGCAATTATTCATATATATATATATATATATATATATATATATATATATATATATATATATATATATAAATATATATATATATATATATATATATATATATATATATATATATATTTTTTTTTTTTTTTTTTTTTTTTTTTTTTACAGATCAATGAGTCCTGGGGAGAAAGAGAAAGGGAAACATTTGCTTGAGGACAGGTCAATGAATTTCCCAGTGCAATTGGAAGGGAATCCTTGGCAAATGCCAGCTCCTACTGAGACTGAGGCACCGTGGCATAGCAAACTGGCTACAGGGAAAAAATGCAGGAAACGAGGAGCAGACAGAGAAGCAGACGTACAGGGTAAACACACAAATAATGGAGCAGGTGTTTATCTTCTGTAGAGGTGAATAAATAAACAAATAGATGAGTCAATGGATGAAAGAATGAAAGGCTAAGAAAGAGTATATACAAGGCATATTCAGGACAAAAGGAACACTTTACAATACAGTTATTAATGCTTAAGTAGTCATTAACTGAGCAGTTAGCAATCAAGAGTTACCAGAGTAGTTATTCAATAATTAATAAACTCTACAATGAACTAGAATAAATTATAAAGATTTGTTAACTAATTTTAAAGTGCTACTCTGACAAAGCTGTACTGACTTGTTATCCAGTTTTGAGCCACTGCATTTATCAGCGTCATATTGATAGACATGTAATTACATGATACATTGAATTACTGTGATTACTTGTTAATAATATTTATATAGTATAACATTTATATCACACTTTTCTTTACATTCAAAGCACTTTAAATAGGATGGGGGGGTCTCCAAAACCACCCCAAGTGTGTAGCATCCACTTGGATGATGCGACGGCAGCCATAGTACGCCAGATTGCCCACCACACACCAGCTATTAGTGGAGAGGAGAGAGTGATGTAGCATGTTCCAAGATGGGGATTATTAGGGGGCCATGATAGTGAAGGACCGATGGGGGAATTTCACCCTACTCTTTATGAGAAGTGTCCTGGGATTTTTAATGACGACAGAGAGTCAGGACCACCGTTTAACATCTCATCCGAAAGACCATGCTGTTTTTACAGTATAGTGTCCCCTGCACTATACTGGGGCATGAGGCCCCACACAGACCACAGGATGAGCACCCCCTGCTGGCCTCACTATTACCTCTTCCAGCAGCAGCCTTAGTTTTCCCCAGAAGTTCTACCCATCCAGATACTGGCCAGGCTCAACCTCGCTTAGTTTCAGTGGGACACCAGGCTGCAAGGATATGGCTCTGGCCGGGTTGTTTCGGTTTGTTTCGGGTTTCTTATTGAATGATTAGTTACTAAGCAAAAAGCTAGTCAGGTATTTCCATGTCATATTCCTGAATGTAATAATGCTATGCTAATACACATCCATCCATCCAATTTCTGTACTGCTTATTCTACACAAGGTAACAGTGAGCCTGGAGCCTCTCCCAGGGAACTTGGGGCTTGAGGCGGGGGAAACCCTGGATGAGGTGCCAACCCATTGCAGGGCACAATCCCACACATGTTATGGACAATTTAGAGATGCCAATCAGCCTACAGCACATGTCATTGGACTGGGTGAGGAAACCAGAGTACTCGGAGGACACCCCCAAAGTATAGGGAGAACATGCAAGCTCCGTGCACGCAAGACAGAGGCAGGATTTCAATCCCAAACCCCGGAGGTGTGAGGCAAACATGCTAACCACTAAGCCACAAAAAAAGTATAAAAGTTTAGTAATTAATCTTAAACAATTGTAGTATTTAGATCAATTTGGGTACAGTAACTGTAATGATTTGTCTCATCTGACAAAAATACATGATGACACTTTTTTGTTGACTCAATTCTCAGGCTTTGGGTCTTTAATCAGATGGTTGGGGGTCAAAGCCTCAGCACTACCAACCTGCTAGTGAAGGGCCCTTGAGCAAGGCCCTTAAATCTACTTGCTACAGGGGTGCTGAATCATGACTGACCCTGCACTTGGACGCCAACTTCCTAACAAGCTGGGATATACGAAGGCGGGAATTTCATTTTAATGGTTCAGATGTTTTATTTTTATGGATCCTCAGAATGGGCTTCTTTCTTCTTTCATGCAAAGTTTCCAAGCAGCCTGTTCTTATGAACGTGTTATTTAACTGTAATTTCAAAGGTTTTAAGACACCTGGAAATGTTTATGATGCCATATGATACCATTTTGCTGTAGCATAAAGTCTGAGTGTCCTATTATTATATACCATCATGCCAGTATATCACTAGCTTTCTAGAATGTATAGTTTTCAATTTTACTTTGCTCACTGCCTCTTCTACAGACATGCATACATGTGTCTTTCAGTGTCCCCTTTGCACCATTCCTGAGCACAGCCGATAAGGCAACATCAATGCTACAGCTTTAACTAAAACCAGTGATGAAGGGAAAAAATGTCTGACATCCAGACACCTTCTCACTTGTTTTCCTCCTCCGCCACTTTGAAGTGCAAATGGAACCGACACAAAGTGCTTGGGGTCCAGGTTTGAGTTTATTCATTTATTTGCAGCTATTCTGATTCTGAGAGAGGCCCCGATGTTCTTGAGTGATAAGATAGTAGCAGGAGGAAGCTGTCACATATTCACTGCACATACTCCAGCAGTCCAATAAGGCTATTTTACACGAGCGCCAAGCAAATGTGAAAAACGTTTTTTTTTTTTTTTTTTTTTTTAAAGAGTAGCCTAAAGGGCTGCCCACGTGGCATGTGGAATCCTTTCATCCTGTTCAGCTCAGCCTCCCACACAACCTGTTTACTGGCCGGGAATAGGGGAAAGTGATTTGTATGGAGCAGGCATGAAGGGGGGAAAAATTGCTTTTGCTTGAGTCCACAGCAGTGACAAATACATCTTTTAAGACAACTTGGTGAAGCAGTTGCAAAAGAATCAGTGTATACTGTTTTTAAGCCCAATTCAGACAAAATTCATATAAGTACTAATGAATGAAGATGATTTTAATTGCACTTCATGAAGTATGAAAGCAAAGCTGTGACTGCTAACTTAATCTCTTAGATACAAGTCTACAGTATGTTATGATATGTACTTTATAAAGACTGTCATACCATCAGATGTTTTATATAATTGTCACAGGAAAAGGTTTACACATTTCTTATTGGCTGGAAGGTACCTATTAAACCTTACATATTGAAAAAATTCTCATGCAGCCTTCAAACCTACAAAAGGATCTGTTTGTGGAGCAGCCTTCTGGATTTTCTAGATTAGTTAATACTTTTGAATGTAAGGTCAGAGTTGGTGATTAGAGAAGCAACTCATGACAGCAATCACAGCGACAGAAGAAAGTTTTTAAAAGAAACAAAGCTTTTAATGATGATGAGGAAGTCCAAGGATGGCTTTTTTTTTTTTTGTACTCAGGAAATTGCATCATTTTATATTGCAGCATGAACCAGACTCAAAATAATAACACACAATTAGCAAACTCTCAGTTTAAAAAAAAATAAAAATATTGGCTTAATGCCAGTTTCTGCTATTATATGAATACAAATTCCCTTTCAAAGGGAACTCAAGGTTGCATGAGCTTTACGCTGTGGGAAGCACCCTCGCGCATAACCGGCATCTGAAGCCCGTGTAACATCATGCATATTTTTAGGCCTGCCATGATCAGTTAACGTGGCAATTAAGCACGGCGTGTGATATAAAAATGGCACCTGTGAACCGCGCCATCAGCCTTATTATCTTCAGCAAGACTGCATGTTAGTTGTTTGTGTAACACAAAAATACTCTTCATTTCCTCTTTTAAAAAAAAATCACTTTACTTTTCTGTCCCTTAAAAAAAAGAGAGAAAAGTATGAGTGAGAGAGAATTCAGGAAGTGTGTTATGCCTTGCTCTTGTTAATTGCACACACTTTCTGTGTGAAGTGTCTAGTGTTGGATCACGCCAGGACAGCACTCGAGAGGTCTGACTGTGCGAATTGTGAACGCCTTAAAATTAGGCAGCTCCACTCATGGCTCGCACTTTTCTCAGCCAAAGGGAGTTGGGTTTCAGAGCCTCACGGATCTGTCTCGGGTCCTTGGAATCTCATATGGATCTGCAAGAGGAGCCAGAGATGAGCGCTGCTCTATCTCTTGCTCTGTCTTCCGGGTCCGGCTCTCCGCCGGATTTTGGAGCTTGCATCACAACTCCTCCTTCCACTATGGAAAGCCAAGAAGTATGTATAATAATAATTTCCTCTCTGACTCTGAGTAGCCAGAAGGTTGTGCCAAAAACTGAGAGCAGCTCTCAAGCATATAAAGAGCTGCTTGAAGTGATGACTAAGGCTGGATGAGCTTTTTCTTCCCCCAGTGAAAGTAAATCTCCCTCACACTGCAGAAAACTCCCTTTTTTGCATGTCAAATGATCACGCTTCTGTGGAAAACACACATTAGCCATATCTATAACCACACGATGTTGGATGGATTCAGCCATTGTGGGGAATGAATGGCACGGTTATTTAGCTATACCGAAGGTGGAGGAGGCACTTGTGAGCTACCTCTCTCCATCAACCTTAGGTAATTTAGGGGGGGGTCAGCTTTGCCTTCCAAGCCTTGTAAGGCCACCTCAGCGTTGGTGGGTCTGGCGTATATAGTAGTGGGTCTTGCCTGTGGGTCACTGCATACAATGGCAGTCTTGCAGGCCTACCATGCAGACCTGCTGAGTGAGCTCGACATACGGCAGCATTCAGCCAGTTCATTCCCAGTTGTGTCGAGTTCACCCGGGCATGCACGAGTGGAGCCCGGGCCAGTACTAGTGTGAGGCACAGAAGGCGAGTGTAGTGGCATGCCTCCCCATGAAACTGGGTGGCCAGGGGAACTGGGTGGCCACAGTTGCAGCCTGCTAATAGGCCTGATCTGAGAATGATCATAAAGGCCGAGCAGACAAAATAGGAGCGGTCCTGTGGAGCCACAGAGGGATGTATCAGTGGGCATGAGGTCGTTAGGGGAGTTAGCCCCAGTACTACCGTAGGGCCTCCCCTATCCAAGACTGTCCCAAGTTTTCAGTGTTCTCTGGTCAACGAGCTATAACAGGGCGACAAAAATCTAATGGAAAATCTCCAATAGAATGTGGAAAAGTTAACATCATTAGAAGACCATCTGGCAGCATGGAAAATACTGCCAAATGTGTCTCCATGGGTTCTGTCTACCGTACAAAAGGGTTACTGGGTCCAGTTCAGAGCTCAACCCCCCCCCCCCGGTTCAGAGGTCTGCTCACCATAGTAGTCAGCATGGAGCAGAGCCCGATATTACCGCAGGAAGTCAGATCCCTCTTGGACAAAGGGGCCATAGAACATGTTTCCTGTTCCCTGAGGGAGGGAGGTTCTTACAGCCATTATTTCCTGTTCTGCAAAAAAGATGGGAGTATGTGGCCAATTTAGATCTGCGTCATCTGAACTATACTCTTCAGATATACAGGTTCAAGATGCTGATGCTCAAACTTATCATTCCATAGATTCAGTTTGAGGACTGGTTTTGTGATGATAAAACTAAAATGCACATATTTCCACGTAGCAATATTGCCCAGTCACAGGAAGTTCCTGAAGTTTGTGTCCGCAAACCAATATCGGGTCCTTCCCTTCTGTCACGTAATAAACATAAAGGACACTAGGATGGACGCAAGTGCAGATAAGAGCTTTTACTTAAAGAGAGGCAGGCAGACAAATCTAAAACATCAGACAATAAAAAAACAGGCAATGGGTCAAAAAATAGGCAATGGGCCAGGCGATTGGCAAACAGGCATAAATGAGGCAAAACCAGAATCAAGAACAAGGGCGATAACAAGATCAAAACAATAACACATGAACCGATAACAAACGCTTGGTATACGGAAAACTCACGTAATAGTTTGCAAAGTCATAGTGTTAGAACTGTCTCTTATATACTGTGGTTGTGAGTGTGTGTGATTAGAATGAGTGTTCTGTGTGTGTGTGAGAGTGTTCTGGGAATTACAGTCTATGGTGGCCATATTTGTAGGCCGCCATGCAGTATGGGAAATGTAGTCACTGGTTCTCTGTGATATGACACCATCGGGCTAGCTTTACCCCTCGCACCTTCACAAAGTTCATGGATGCCATTCTGGCTCCACTGCGACTCCAGGGGATCCGTGTACTAAACTACATGGACGACTGTTTAATTCTACTATGATCCAGGGTACTGGCGATTCAACATCGAGATGTTCAAGCCCACATGAAGAGCTTTCTGAAAGTATGCTTTCTCCAAGGACTCTACTATGATGAGGGTGTTTCTATCCCCAACATGTGTAGGGTCAATCCTATCAACATTGAGCAAGATAAAGCTGAATCTGGGCATCCCCTCCACTCTCTACGAGAGACTGTTGGAGCTTATGGCAGCAGCAGCCAATGTCATACAGTTGGGCCTATTGCACAGGAGACCATTTCACTGGTGGCTGAAAAGTTGGGGGGTCCGTCCGAGGTAATCAGTGTCACGCGGCGATGCCTACGTGCTCTGAAAATTTGGAGGTGTTCCCAGTTTCTAGTCTTGGGTCACAATCTAGGAGTGTCTCCTTACTGCAAATCAGTAATGACAGACACCTCACTCACCAGCTAGGGTGCAGTCTTAGACTGCTGTCTAGCTCATGGTTTCTGGAGAAGCCCTCACGTTTAGTGGCGTATATATCTCCTAGAAATGCGAGCCGTGTTTCTAGCACTGAAATTCTTTCTTCCTCAATTGAGAGGTC